>NC_056737.1:1042506701-1042596701 GCF_019279795.1 Protopterus annectens
GTGTGTGTGTGTGTGTGTGTGTGTGTGTGTGTGTGTGTGTGTGTGTGTGTGTGTGTGTGTGTGCGTGCGTGCGCGGCGTGTGTATGTGCGTACTATGTGTGGATATATATTGTTGTAGCTGTTGCAACCACACATTTGAGTGCCTTAGTGCATTACCTTGCACAAAATACCTGCCTGTTGTGTAGCTGTACCAATGTCTAGGACACAATGATACAGAAACATTTTTTTCTTTTGTTTTAGTTTTTATCCCTCACTACTTGCCAATCAGCAGTATTGCTATGAGTGATTGACCACATGTTCTGCCCTAGGGTCACAGTTAATTATAACTTCAGCAGTTATCAGAGTGTTTTTTTTTTCTGAGGCCTTGTCCTACACTGTCATGTGGCTGAAGTTTGAACTCAATTTTAGAAGGGATTGCTATGTCTTCACATCCATGCAGTGATGCATGCATGCTGATATCTTTACTCTCCAGAAGGTTACTGCATATTGTGGCTTCCCAGATTTAAGCATGTTTCCTTAGCTAATATTTTCTATGCTGTAAACATATATCACTGCAGGAGTTAGCATTGCAGCAGAGTAGACTGCTCTCTCCCTCCAGCATGGTTCAGCCAACATTGACCACACACTGACATCCTGTCTGACTAAATCTTAAAACACATAAACCACTAACCAAGCACTGGCAATCTTGGGGATGGTTGTGATTTCATTCCTCTATGCTATACATTCAGTTCTCAAATATTCACACACATTTTACCCATGAGCACATACGGATAGTAAGCATTGTATTTTGACAGTCATTTTTATTTTGTTGTAACATGGCATTGCTATGCTATTTGGCCAGCATATCGACATAGGAAGCATGTCAGGTAAAGTGGATTTTAAGAGTGGTACTACAATGTTATCCTCCCTCTTTATATTTAATACTGCTGTGTCAGTTGTGGACTCCTTCAAGTTTTGGGGATCTATAATCTCCTGGGACTTGAAGTGGGAGACCAATGTAAGGTCCATCATAAAAAGGCACAACAGAGAATGTACTTTCCGCAACAACTGATGAAGTTCAACCTCCCACAGGAAGTGTTGCTTCACTTCTGTACAGCAGTCATTGCGTCTGTTCTTAGCTCATCAGTAACAGTGTGGTTTCAGTGGAGGCTGGTGACTTCAAATCAAGGGGGGGCTGCCAAAGACAGTATAATGGGAGGGGCCAATGGGAAGGGGTGTGACCAATGAGAAAGGGGTGGAGTTATGGTACAGTGGGCTCAATTCTCGCCATGCTTGCCAATTTACATGAAATAAATGCTCAGTCACTATGGCACATGCTGAATACTCTACACAGCACATTATTACATGTAAATACAGGTTGGTTTGAAGACTTACCTCTGCAAAGTATGCATTTTCAGCTGATTTATACACACACATATATATATATATATATATATATATATATATATATATATATATATTACATACACATATACATACACACACACACACACACACATACACACACACACACACACTTACACACGCAGTGGATATAAAAAGTGTACACACCCCTGTTAATGTTAAGCTTTTGTGATATTTATATATAAAAAAAGAGACCACAATAAATCATTTAAAAACTTTTCCCACCTTTAATATGACCTATAACCTGTACAATTCAATTGAAAAACAAACAAATCAATTAGGGGAAAAAATATAAAAAATAAAAAACATAGTCCATAATGCTGGTTGCGTAAGTGTGTACACCCTTAAACTAATAACTTTGTTGAAGCACCTTTTGATTTAATTACAGCATTCAGTCTTCTTGAGTACACATCTGCCATCAATTAAAGAGACTCCAATTAACCCCAAATAAAGTTCACTCTGTGTCAGAAGTAAGATTTAAAAAGTAAATCTCATAAAGAGATCTGAAACTGATAAAAAAGTTACAAGAAAATTATTTTTGGTCCTTTGAATTGTACAAGTTCAGTTGCATCACTACCCATTCTGTTTCTGGTTAGAATGACCACATGTATATAACAATGTGTCAGTACACCTGGATTTATAATGACTGTGCATGCATAACATTACTAGTTTGGCCCAGGATGACCACATGCATATAGCATTGTATCAGTTTACTTTGACCGAGGATAATAATCTGTCACACACTGTCTTGTGTCAACATTAAGATTACAATTTAGGAAAATCTTCACTGCTAAATCTTAATACATCCACATCTACAAACCACAGTAATACACGATATAAAGCTGTACAGAGAAAATTATCGGACCAAAGCATTACATTGGTAAGCCCAATATAACACCATCACTTAGTAAATATTCATTTAATGTGGTCATTCTGAGCAGAAATAGGATGGATTCTTACTTCTGCCACAGAGCTACTACTTAATAATAATTGTCAAAATAATTCAAATATTTAACCTTTTCCTGAAACTGCAGGTGAGGTGCTTAAAGTAAGTAGGAATGAAGGCTACATTAGGTGATTCATCACTGCTTATCTGCAAACGCACACACACACACACACACACACACACACACACACACACACACACACACACACACACACACACACACACACACACACACACACACACATCTCAGGAAGGGAAAAAGTATACATTTTAAACTGAAAATACACAAGGTACATATACAGCAGCAAGATGCATTCTATTTTACAGTTCTGTAGCTTCATTAAATCAGCAAATCTTTTCCACAGACATTATACAAAGTCTGATTTATGCAATTCATTGTGAAAGGTACAGCTGATTCATGAATGCAAGACTACTTTTAAAAGCATGTCTCCTTAAGAGCCCTGGATCTATCATATTTGTCCCAACTGCATTTATTACGTATAACCTGTCAAACCACAATACCTCTTAGTTATAACAGCAGTAATCCACTTTATCTAACTCCTAATAAAAGTATGGCTTTATAGATGGGTTTAGACAAACTGCATAAGTTCAGAGGTCAAGACCAGTCTGAAGATGCCTACACATCTAATGGCAGAATTTATACATTATATTTATAAATTATTCATCACATTTTATTTTAAAGCTCTTGGTATTGTCAAAATGACAACAATTCAGTCTAATAGTATTCTGCTGCTTACAAAATGCATCTTCACAAAACCTAAACAATCACATTTATGTAACCTTATAAACTGCGGATACAACAAACATAATTACACTGTATTGATATGACCTCAGTTTTTCAAACAAGTTCAGCATGCAGCTCTCATCAGTACTAGAACTTCTTTTCCAGGTAATATTGCAGTAATAGACCTTAAGCTAACTCAGGCATTACAGTTACTGATTAAAGGTCACACTTTCCCTGGCCAGATGTTCCCCTCACTGATCTGCCAGGTCCATACTGTCTGGGACTCTGGAAAGGCTGACAGCATTACACAGAAACAATATTCTGCCAAGTTTCTCCACACTTGCATTAGTTTATTCTATGCTGACATTTACAAGTTGCTTGCAGCTATGTATGCAATGATCTTTTCACACTTTTCTGTGCACAGTCCTTCATACCAGAACAACTAGGAAAGCATATGACATTTGTTTAATCATTCACACTGGTTAAATTCACAGAAAAAATAAGGCAGCTCTCTGTCCCTAACCAAAGAGTTCCTGCAAAATGCCCTCTCATGAAGGTCCTGTCACACAACTGAGTGTTACCTAATGGCAGCATTCTCTACTGTCACTCTGACCAGCTACAGTTTCAAATAAGTTTGGAACACACAGTAATTTTATTTCCCCATTTCTGCTGCTCTTGGATTGAGAAGATGTTTTACAAATACAATCCATACGGAAAGCATTTGGCACAAGAAAGTAGCTTCATAACCTTCATCTTTTAAACCAAGTCGACCTTTTTTCATTTCTGTATGTGCTACTGCTTCAGCTCACTATGCATGAAATGTAAATGTTATACAGTCCCCACTTCTTACTAAAATAATAAATTCCTGGGTCAGGGTCACACACTGGTCCTGAGTGCTCACAGTGTAAATTCTCCTACTAAACTGCAACTTGTAGAATATTACAATCTCATTTGGATTATCTACATATAGAAACATGTCACCTATCTGGTAACAGCCCATCATTAATTTACCCACCTAAGCTACATGCTTGAATTGCAGTTACATAGTACACAAAGACATTTCTGTACTGCGGTGGTGGTGCTGCAGTAGCGTTGTCGCCTCACAGTTAGACGTTGCCCGTTCGGTTCTCAGTTAGAGCGTCTTCTGTGTGGTGACATGCGTGAATGGGCGTTCCTTCGTTGAAGGTTGTGCATTAGGCCCGGCAAGCCAGCACGTAAAAATCTACTGCCAATCATTAGCAGACCGGAGTTCCGCTGTGGCGACCCCTAACTGGGAAAAGCCGAAAGACACAAACAAACAGTACACAAAGACATTTCTCAAAACATTTACAGATTTGTCTCAAAGGATGTCACTACTACTTCTAGTAAAGTGATATATAAACATGTCACAATAATTCAGGATTTGGTCAGTTTATAAATATGTCATGAATAAATATGTGACTGCTGTGTTTTTGAGAGTATAGGAAGTTGCTGCCTAAACTCTGTAATTTTTCAGTAAGACTGATATTATGACTAAAACATGCATATAAATAAACAAATGAGGTAGGTAACTGATGATAATTAGAGAAAAGTCCAATGATCACTTATAAAGGTAAGAAATGGACAGAATAAATGCACAAAGCAAAATAAAGAAATTTTTAATTGCTTCATGAATTAAATATGGCACTTCCTGGTATACCACTCCCATCACAACCTACACAAATTTGCTGAACTGCAAAAAATACAAAGCTGTGCATTGACTGGGTAGTCACTTGTTGCTGCTTGGGCTAGTTTGTTTTAAAAAGAATAACCTGGCAAATTGCTAGCACCATAATCAGCAAAGTATCTCCAGCTATGAATAGGGAGCTGATGTAGCAAAAGGCACACAATATGAGTATGACTAATAATTAGTGTCTCCTATCAAAACTTAACCCCACTTTGAAACTGAACAAAATTGAACAGAGATGCCTAAGATTAAAATTTCAGACACGGTACCGTCAGGCCATATATTTTAAATGGAACCTTAAATGAGGCCATATAGAGTTGCTATGATTCTATATTTGTGGCTTGTTTGACTGACTAGAGTTGCTATGAAAAAGTTTCCATATCACACTGGCTAAAAATTAACATACTGTGACAGATTAAAAAGGTCCTGTTACTGTATCATCCACAAGGAAAGCTCTCTGTAGTCAAATCATAGGTTCATAGGTTCATAGGTTCATACTAGGCTATCTGCCCTGGGGCAATTATAAGCCTAGCCCGATTCTGTATGGCTTACACCACCCCTTGATTTGAGTATACTGTGCCCTTTTTAAGGTTTAGTTTACTGTGCCTCTGTCTAATAGTGACACGGGAGTAATCCCTGGGATAAACCTACGATCCCCCATCCACTTATCGAGATTCTTCTTGAAGAGATTCAGTGAGGTGCTCTGCCTCACATGAACTGGAATTCTATTCCAGAGCGAAGGGAGCCTCTGGGTTATGAACCTGTCCCTCCAGCAAGTTCTATTTATTTCTGTGCTGAGGTTCAAGTCCCTTGAGCGTGTGGCTCTAAGGGATTTAGATTTACTGAGGTGGAGCATGTCCATTAATTCTGGATTTGACATAGCTTTGTATGTCAGGCATAGATCGCCTCGAAGTAGGCGGTATGCATCTGAGTAGAGCTGGAGTTTTTTTAACCAAGCAGCATATGGCATCTGTTTGAGACCCTTGATCCTCTTGGTGAGATACTTTTGGAGTCTTTCTAATTGCTGCAGGTGTTGGGTAAGGTACATCCCAAAAGGGGCATTGTATTCTATGATGGGCCTGATGAGGGATGAATAAAGGGGCACGATTACCTCTCTTGATCTAGATGTGAAACCCTTCGTGATGAGGTGGGCTATGTAGAAGGTCCTTCTAACCACTTTGGCAATATGGTTTTCAAAGGAGAGATTGCTATCAACTTGGGTCCCCAGGTCCCTAATAACTTTCTCTGTACTTAATGGGTTTCCGCCTATGTGGTAATTTGTGGGCACATTGCTTTTGCCAAAGGGTATGACTATACATTTTTTGGCATTTAACTTTAAACCATGGCACTGGCACCAGTTATCTGTCTCTGTGAGACCTTTTTGAAGGATGTTTGTGTCAGCTGGAGAGTTGATTATGGCCCAGTTTGCAGTCGTCTGCGAACTTGGTGAGCCATAGTCCTCCCACGTTTGCCTGTACCTCGGAAAAGTATATACCGAACAAGAGTGGTCCCAGGACAGAACCCTGTGGGACACCACTTGTGACCGGTTTCGAGTCTGACATGGCTCCAGCAACTCTCACTCTGTAGGTTCTGTCTTTGAGCCAGTTTGCGACCCATCTTGTGACATAGGGGTTTATATTTAAGCTGGATAACTTATCTATGATGCCCAAGTGGGGTATTGTGTCAAATGCCTTTGCAAGGTCCAGATAGGCTGTGTGGACTACCTTCCCTTCATCTATGGCTTTGGTGACTGTTTCGAAGAAGTCAACCAGGTTCAAAAGGCAGGATCTGCCCTTGACAAAGCCGAACTGGGTAGGAGCTAGTGTCTGTAGGTCCCCAATGTCTTTGTTTATGAGCTCCATGATGATCCTCTCCATAGCCTTGCAGACTAAGCTAGTCAGGCTTATGGGGCGATAGTTTCCAGGGTCCACCTTTGTGGAGTGGGACCACTGTTGCTGTACGCCATTCTGTGGGCACATATCCTGTAGTGAGGCTGAGATTGTATAGCTGTTTTATTTGAGGGATTAGTTCCTCTTGGAGTTCATGTAGGACACAACCTGGGATGCCAACTGGTCCCATGGAAGCAGTGTTTTTTGCTTTGGAGAGGGCAGCCTTCACCTGAGCATCTGAGATGTTTGGGAGGCAGCCCTCTGCTGGGATAGATACTTGCTCTTTTGGGGGGAAGGGGGTGGAGAAGTTTGCACTGACCCTGTCTGCCAGGATATTGGCGATGTCTGTGGGTTCAGTGTATTTTTTGTCGTTTAGAATCAACTCAGAACAAGTCTGGGAGTTGCATCCCAGGTTTCTAACATAACTGAAAAAAGCTTTATGATTGTCTTTGGTGTCCTGTGCAATTTTTCTCTCGAAGCTGGCCTTGGAGGATTTTATGAGGGATCGTAATTTTTTGCTAGTACTGATCAGAGATGCCTTCCCTATTAGGGATTTTGCTCTATCATGTAGTAGCTTCCTCCTTCTGTTGTACAGTTTATTTATGGCAGGGGTCCACCAGACTGGACACCTGCCTTTGGATGATTGGGTCTTGGTTTTGTTTGGGATAGCATGATCCATGCATTCCTGGAGATGTCCGTAGAATGCATTTATATAGGATTCTGCAGTTTGGGGCGTAGTTTCCACTGGCCCTGGGGCCTTGAAAGATTCCACTTCGGTTTTGAGAAGTGAGAAGTTCACTTTGAGAAGTTTTTCACTGTGGTTTTCTGGGCTGGGGTGGGGTCGGGATGTGGACATCCAGTGAAATTAATTTATGGTCTGATCTTACCAATGAGGGATATACTTCTGGTGTGGAGCATAGAGTCCCCATGTTGGTAATGATCAGGTCTAGTATGTTGTCCCCTCTTGTGGGAGTGGTGACTAGTTGTTCCATAGCATTTGAGTTTATAATTTCCAGGAACCTTTGGGCTAAGGTGCTGGGGCTTGAGTAGTGCTCCCAGTCAATGTTTGGGTAGTTGAAGTCACCCAATATAATGGTGTTCGGAGAGATCTTCATGTTCTCCAATGTTTTCAGGAAAGCCGAGTGGGATTCCTGACTTTGAGAGGGTGGTCTGTAGGATGCTATAAACTGAAAAGCAGTCTTGCCCACTGTTAGTTGCACATGGATGGTCTCCGATACTGCAATGCCACTAATCTGGAGGTGTGGATATCCTTGATAAATATGGAAACTCCCCCTCCTTTTGTGGTTCGTCCGGGTTTTGGGGCCAAAAAGCATGATATGAGGTATAGCCTGGTAGTGCTGGGGTGCTCTCTGGAGCCTTGAACCAGGTTTCTGTCACTGCACAGATATCAATGTTCTCCATACTGAGGAGAGCTTCGAGTGCGTGCATCTTGAGGTTAAGACTTCTGGCGTTTAGCAGCATTACCCTTAGTTTCTTGTTCCTTGTGCTGTCTATGGAGGTGGGTTTGACTTTTGAGCCTTGCCTAAAAAAGGCACTACGGGGGTGGCAAGAGCCTTTGCCAATATCTGAAAACCCAGTGGTGACAGGTGCAAGCCGTCCCTAGTGAAGCAACATGGCTTGTCGAGCATGTCATCCCAGGCTGACAGACACTGGATCCCCTTTGAATGACACCAAAATTTTAGCCAATTGTTAAAATCGATCATTTTGTCTTTGTACTGTGGCATCATTCTAGGTGAGGGTAAGATGCTGCTCAAGGTCAGGGTCATACCAGCCTGGGCTACATGATCAGAGAGCTCCTCTATGTCTCTTTTCATGTAGTCCAGGGAGGTACGTCTCAGGTCATTCACACCAGCATGTACAATGACTGAATCATATTTGTATTTGCTTTGGAGTGACCTGAGTGATAGCGTTATGTGGTGGATCCTAGCACCCGACAGGCAGCTCACCGTGACCTTCTCTTTATTCAGCCTGGTGAGCGGGACATCAGTGTGTCTGACAATAGAGTCACTTATAACAAGAGTATCAGGTGTGTTATTCAGCCTTAAGGGCAGTGGCTGCTTGGCACACTGACTTTGTGGGTTATGTGTTGTGTGTGTTTTGTTTTGAGGTAGTGTTTGCTTGGATGTCTGCTTTGGAGTTCTCTGTTGCTTAGGTAGATTTTTATTTAGAGCCTCCGAGTATGTTTTTGTGTATTTATGTGTTTGGTTCGCTGATGTGGTAGGACTATGTGATACTGGAATTGTGTTGTGTGAGGTTACCTTCTCCTCCTGACTGGTTACACCAGTTTTGAGATGAGAGAGCCCAGCCTCCAGTTTGGCTAAATAGTTGCATCTCTCACATATATTTGAACCTGTTTGGAGGAGGAGAGGGTTGTCCGTGTACATGAGACAGTTGTAACATTGCCTCAAAATTCCCAGATTCACCAGCTGGACTGGAGAGGAAACCATTGACTGATCTTTGGACATGCTAGAGTAATATAGGGAAACTGAATTTAAGACGGACCAATAGAGGACAGGGTAATCGTAGAGAGTATAAAAGTAAGTAGTGCTTATGGTTTAATATTGCTAACTTGTAGGATTAATTAATTGGACCAGTGAAGGGCCTTAGAATGAGAATATGGTGTTTAAATTGAGAGATAGAGCAGTTCTAAGGGAAAAAGTGAAGAGCAGACTTTGTGGAGCCAGGAATAGTTTAAACCCAATTAGGTGGCGCTGCCCGCTGTTGCGCTATGCATAAAAACGCACAAAACCGCGCAAAAGAGGGTTTTAAGAGAGGAAGATGAAGGAGTTTTGGAATTGACCCAAAATGGCCAATAAAACTACAGTTTCAAGTCAGTAACCACTCCCACAAGGGCAGGCAGGCTGCTCAATGTTTTTCACTGCCACTGATCAACAGAGAGACTTCCCTTTAGTCCAAGCAAAAAATGGCCTCACAGAAACTTACAAACAGTTCAAGAACAGCAAGCCTGTAACTGAACTTTTTTAAATCTCAGAAAAGTGGGAAAAAAGCAAGATTTTTTTGTTTTTTTGTGTTTTTCAGAGATAGCAGAGGTTCACAAGTATCAACAAGTTATAACAGTGCAGTAAATGACCCCACACAAGAGTGCTAGGCCAAAGACAGATAAAATGCAAGTGTTGAGAAAAAAACGATTTTAAAAATAAGTGCAAACAGGAAATTCAGTAAACAGCTCTAGGTTGTGCTCTAAATACAGTTACTAATGCAGAAATTAAGTTTAACAAGCCAGAAAATGCTCAAAATAGGCGGCTATGCAGAAAAACTTAGCAAATAAACAGAGGAAAAATACTTAAAATCTCAAAAGTGGCTCCTTTCTTCTCTCAGCGTTTTCTCCTCTTGGTGGGTGCTTCACCAACAGCCAACAAGCCTGAAAAGATGCCAAAACCATGAGGCAACCAGGTTTTAAGAGAGGAAGATGAAGGAGTTTTGGAATTGACCCAAAATGGCCAATAAAACTACAGTTTAAAGTCAGTAACCACTCCCACAGGGGCAGGCAGGCTGCTCAATGTTTTTCACTGCCACTGATCAACAGAGAGTCTTCCCTTTAGCCCAAGCAAAAAATGGCCTCACAGAAACTTACAAACAGTTCAAGAACAGCAAGCCTGTAACTGAACTTTTTTAAATCTCAGAAAAGTGGGAAAAAAGCAAGATTTTTTTTGTTTTTTTGTTTTTTCAGAGATAGCAGAGGTTCACAAGTATTAACAAGTTATAACAGTTCTTCAAGCTTTGCACTTTTATTAGAAAATAAGTGATTATAAAAAATTGTCTCATGGTTGTTATGGTTCTTCTTCCTGCTATGTTATTTGCTTGCTAGTCTGTAATAATTACTACAAACGAAATGGCTCATACTGTATGAGTTATTCAGTTCATATATGCCACAAATATGACTAGCTTCATAAGCTATAACTACATCTACATCTACAAGATTCATGAATGCATTACTTGACAATAATTCATCTGTGTTTTTGAATAACATCCTGTATTCTAATATATTTAACAAGCGTTTTCATACTGATTATTTATTTATTTTTTAAGTTAGCCTAGTAAACACCTATGAAGCTACAAACCTATTAATATTTATTAACTGGAGTACAGCACTGATCTTAGGAATATTTTTCATACTCCTCCTTGGAGCTCAGTTTGGTTAATTGACTTGCTCAGAGTCCTAGTTAGGCAACTGGAGGCTGAGGGAATCAAACCTAGGACCACATGAAGCAGCTTCTTAACATTCATAGCTTTAGCCCTCTGAATTAAGTACCAGGTATTGCAGAAAACTACTTCATATGCAGCCTGAAACAAGCTACAACCATGTTCAGCTTTATTAAACATTGCCTACTCACATGGCATCTTTAGTTATACAGATACCCATCTTTTACCCATCTTCTTGATAACAGCATCCTGTGCTCCAAGGCACATCTGTTATCTATAGGGCTAGAATGACATAGTACTGTACAAACATGCAGCATAGTCTTTAACTGGTTGAAGTGCATCACCACTCAGGTTCAGAATTCAATGCAAACACTAGTAACTGACTGTGCAGAGAGGTGATATTCAACATGAATTCTACAAGAGTATACACCTACCTTGTAAACTTGTTAAAAAGAGTGACTGACTGTGTCCATCTTCATCGCACTCACGGACTGAAGTTGACATTTTTTCTTATTTCTTCGTTCTCTGTCTCACTAACGGTTGGACTTGCACATTAGCAACTTCAAGTAGTAATCATACATACCGTGCTACAGCAACTACTACTGATTGTTTCTCGCTCTCTTTTTTGAGAAGAGAGCGAGAACCAATCAGTAGCCACCCAGCCGTCCACGTCATGTACGTGACTGCGGACGTGGCAGTCCAATCTCCCTCCACTTTTGTGTGCTGTTAAACCACGTAGACTTCTGGGCATCACACTGATGCCTTTTTTCCTTAATCCAGACTGCTTGTATGGCAGTCCGGAATGCAGATTTACAAAATACTAAAAAAAAAAAAAAAAAAAAAACCCTGAACTCGACGAGGATGCGCAGTTCAAATTCCAGGACTTTGCGAGTCTTTCGGACTTGCAGCCTGCCACTACATATTAAATTATTATTAATGAATATTGTTTTTAAACTTTTCTTTCTTCACAGCTGGGGGGGCTGCAGTCCTGCAGTCCGATGCCATGAGCCACCACTGTGTGGTTTAGATCTCTGTATAATCATGACAAAAATAGGTTATATCAAATAGTCAGTTCTGCCAAAAATATCACTGGTGCTAGTTTGCCTCCTTACAGGACCTGTACTATTCCAGAGTCATGAAAGGATCAGGGAAGATCATCACTGACCCTTCACATCCAGGCCACCATCTTTATGAACTATTACCATCAGCCAGACATTATAGATTAATATGCACCAAATTAAGCAGATAATAGAATAGTTTTTTTCCACAGGCCATCAAGTTCATAAACGGTTAACTCATCTTATTAGGCTGGGGTATTCTTTTTCCCAAGCCTCCGAGTATTGCCAATACTTCTTTCTTTCAGAGTTTGTTTCAGTATTTCTTGCACTGAGTTGCACTTTGCACCTTGTATGTATATGTATATGTACAGTTACATTTTTTGGCTTGTTCTTAATAGTTGTATGTATGTCATTTGTTTTGTTTTTAATAGTTGTATATATGTCATTTATGTAATTCATACTTAGAAATTCATTGAAACTGGAGTCAAATTCTTTGTACGTGTGCATACTTGGCCAATAAATGTGATTTGGATGTCATACCATTTTCCCATGGGGGGATATGGGCATCATATTGCTTAAAGATATCTGCAAGCACTATATACAACACACCTAGATATGTCCTGTACACATGTCACATTAGAGAATATTATGTATGTGTGATGGACAGACCTTGTCCAGCATAATGCTAAGTCATATGTGTAAACAGAGCACAATACATCAAGGCACCTTTTGCACATATATGGAAATAAAAGCAACATATCTGAAGGGGAAGGTAAGTTTGCATATCATAATGTTTTGAATACATGGATGTTACAGTTATGGGGTGAAGTCATATATCTTAAATATGGGCATCCTACGTTCTTAAAATGTTTCCAGTGTTGCACATATGCATACAGCACAGATCCACTTTGAGACCTGAACTCACCCACAACCCCCACCCCATACAATCTCATAGATTCAAAATGATCAAGAGAAAGGACACTGATCCTGCTTATAAAAGCAGCACATCTCTTATTTTTGTTTTGTTTTTCAAGACCCTGGTAAGCCCCATGTGGCAGACTTTACCTCCCACATTTCTCTTCATTAAACATGCCAACTTCATGGTTACATAACCACGAGGAAAAGATAATCATCCTGCAGGAGAGGAAGAGAAAATAATCTCATAAAATGCAATTTCACAGTCGCTACTTTTAATACGAGCTACTGCGGGGAAATGTAACTTTGAAGAAAGAAATAGCGGAGTAAACAGTTGACTGATTATGTTTTGCTCACATGTAAGATTTGCATATTGCATTTTACATGATCCATAGAGTTGTGTATCATGCAAACAACAATGAGAATGCTGTATTCAGACAAGCACAACTTGTTTAGCTAGGCTTTGTTGTCTACCCTTTCAAGTGTTACAACATATAGCATTGTGCGTATGCTTGCATTGCTGGTTGTGGCCCTGATGTATATCAGGTCTGCTGCATCCTGCACAAAACAACAGCCCTGGCATACCGTGTATGTTTCTAAATTGCTCTTATGAACAGTGCCAGAACTCTGAATAAACTGTAGAAGACACCATTACTGACTGGTTTTACCTGCTACTATCTTCAAACAATGCATTTTGCAGTATTATCTGTGTGTCTCTGCAGTCACTAGTCTGCTTACTTTTTAGTATGGATTTTGTAAGACCATAATGGCCTGCGTAAAATATTACCCTCATGTAGAGACTATCCTTGTTTGTAGCTATGTTATGTCTTCCTGCTCATTAATCTAAACTAGAACAGCAACACAACCACTACCAAACTCCTCCAACAAACCAAGACAGCTAAAAAAAATTCACAGTAGGAATCCAAATTTCATCCAGTGGCCTCATCATTATTAAATACAACATTTCTGTGTGAAAAAATGAGCAGAAATTATTGTAATAAGAATCCCCAGATATACATGTACACAGTAGATAGCTGGGTAACATCATTGTTACCATCATACACATTCAGTCATACTGACACAAGTGAGTTTAAGGAGCGATGGCTGGATTTGAACTGACTGCCTAAGCCCACAAGGTACAGAACACTGCCTGAATTATAGGTGCGACATGACATGGTTTACAGCTGTGACAGTGTACATTTGAATGGATAACATCACAATTGTTTAATACAGTGATGTTCGTCTAGAAAAGGAAAGAAGGTGGTTGAAAAGCATAGAAAAAATATACAGCTATACATACTATATGCATTAGAGGTCTTCTTGACACAGCATGCCAGACAAACACAGTCAAGGTAGTCAGTCATTGCTAGATTCAAACCTTCTACCAATTTAGTAACTTAGTCCAGACAATTCAGTGTAAACAGCCAGTGCCAGAGTATAAGTCATACTACAACTGTGATGTATTTCATTTTTGAAAGTATGATGTAATCATCATGTTTCCAAAACTGTGTATTGTTTGGAGGTAATATAAATGTATAAGGCAGCCCTCTGGCCATTGAAACAACCACATCCTCTCCCTCCCCCAACATGGATTTAGGCCAGGACATAGTACCACCACTGCCCTCATATCCTTCATGGACACTGTCAACCGAGCCCGTGACACTGGTAAGACCGTCCCTTCACTATTTCTTGATCTTTCTAAAGCTTTTGATAGTATATCCCACTCTTCCCTTATAACAAAACTCTCTAACATAGTTACCTCACCTCATACTCTAAACTGGTTCTCTAATTATCTCACTAACAGGTAACAATCAACTAAATGGAAGAACTCTTACTCCCCTTTCCTAAACACCACCACCACTGGTGTTCCTTAAGGCTCCATTTTTAGGCTCACTTCTGTTTAGCATATTTATTAATAACTTCCACACTGCACTCTCTCAAGGCTCAGTCATCCAGCATACAGATGACTCAACTATCATCTGCATGACAAACAACTCATCAGAACTACACCAACTCACCCAAATTGCCCTCACCTCCACCGAACTTTGAATGTCTAATAATCATCTTGCCCTGAACCCCAAAAAACCAAACTAGTTATCTTTGACCCCAAAAAGTCCACACTTCTCCAAAAAGAGAAGTTCACCATTCAATCCCTAAATGGTACCACCATCGACATTGTACCTAGCTCAAAACTCCTAGGTGTCATCAGAGATGAAAACCTCACATTTGACCTGCACATCCAGTCCAATGTTAAAAACTTGGCAGTCTCTATTGACACAAACATCTACTTAGTGGATCAGCCTGACTTTCTCTTGCCTCTTCTTTTCTATTACCCTCTCTTTTATATGGTGCCACCTTCTCACCAACAGTCAGTCTTCACTAAAGTCCAAACTAGACTCATGCTACAACAAAATTGCTAAGTTTGTAACTAATGCCTCCTACTCTTCCCATGACTGATTATCATTATGCAGCTAAAATGACTTTAACTCCTCAACTATCTCACCTTTATCCAAATAACTACAGCTCATAAACTCATTCATCTACATGACCTGCTCTATATTCTATACTTACTATATACCATCCTAACAGACCACTCCAATCCAACAACCAACTGCTCGTAAATGTAGAAAAACCCAAACTTTCAGCTGGCCAGATTTTTTACTCCTTTACCATTGCAAAACTCTGGAACTCCCTCCCACCAACACTTAGATCCTCCCGCTCAGTAACCTTCTTCAAAACATCTCTAAAACAACACCGCTCCTTATCTTGGCTGTGCACATGTGCTAACTCCTCATCTCACATAACCTAACTTCAACCTTTACTACTATTCTACTAGCCCAGCTGGAGCACCCCGGTAAACAAATGCAAATAAATAAATAAATATGTCTCATAAATATAACCATGCATAAGGGGTGTTGTCACGAAAGCAGGTGTATATAACAGCACACACAGTCACACTGGTTAACCAAAATGAATCTGAAACCACTGCCTACCTATGCAGTTACACAATGTAGAGAACACAGTATTAGCAACAAGTGCCACAGCAGAAGTCTGACTTTTTATACTGAGAGTGTGCACTTATGAAAATATGATTTCATCCATGTGTTGCAGAGAACATGAACTTTGTGATAAAAGTGGGATAATGGGATGGAGGAGTCCTTTCCCAGGTTAAATTCTTCCTGAGTGGAAATAAATGCATCATGTATGTTCAGGAAGCTGTGCATACCTAACACTGAAGTCACTCACACAATTTATCACTGTAAGATCTGAACTTCCTATCTAGCTACCTTCACAATCCTGAGATCACAGTATTAGCTGCAAGTGCTACAGAAGAAGTATGACTTTTATAGTGAGAGACTCCACTTATGAAATGATGACCTCATCATTGTGTTGCAGAGGGGATGCTTGTGGTGAAAGTTGGATAAATTGCAGAGGTAGTTGTGTCCAAAGTTAAATTAATCTCTTGAGTGGAAGTGGACACAATGCATCTGTTGTTGAAGCTTTAATTACCTGTCACTACAACCACACACACCATACATCTCAACTGTCTAGATTTTCGGTTCATATTTTTGGTCTGTTCCTCATAAAATTTGTGGTTTTCTGGCAAATTACTGGGATGATCTGAGGATTGAAGTCACCAAATAATGACATACATTTGAGTTTCAGACTTCAAATCCTTCAGAAAATGTATGTTAACACAAACCCTGTTACTCTAACAACTTTCTAAGTTTATAAGAGCAGTATTTAAAATATGTCCTTATTTTTGGGCCTTTGTACCCCCATTTTGTCGGACTTTGTCCAGATCTCTTGCTCTAAGAGATTGAGAGGTATGACACGCACAAGCTCACCTCACCACTGGGAGATTTCAACCACCTACCTAACAAGTTACACAATCTAGAGAACACAGCATGAATCACATGTACCACTGGAGAAGTCTAACTCTAAATGGGAGAGAGTGCACTTATGAAAGGATGACTTCAGTGTGTTGCAGAGAAGATGTGTTCAGTAAAAGTGGTATAAGGAGAAGGGTGAGTCCTCTCCCCAGTTAACTGTTTTCCTCTCTGAATGGAAGTAGATACAGCACATCTGTTAATGAAGCTATAAGTAATTAATATTGAAATCACACACTCAAGGTCACCACTGTGAGATTCAAACCACCTATCTAACTAGTTACAAAATCTGGAAAATACAGTATGAATCACAATTGCCACAGGAGAAGTCTGGCTTTAATAATGTGAAAATGTACAGTGTTATATATTACTGTTTGAAACATCAAATACAGTGCATCACAGGTTTTTGTGACACATGCATGTGTCTGGACAGGCCAATGTAACATTACCTTACTTGTCCCATGTCATCATAATTATTCAGGCAAGACCTATTAAAGACAGTGTTTTCAATAGGGACAAGCACATTAACACAGCAACAGGATAAGTGTTAATAAAATGTGAAGATAACAGTTACACACAAAAGAGTCATTCAAAATTTTCAAGAACACTTTGTCATATATCTGAATTTGAAACTTGACAGTATGCCAAAACAAATCTAAAGACCTGACTATTGTCTAACCACATCACATGGGAACTCCTATTTCACACAGTTCAAATCTGACAACAGATTGAAGCAAAGGAAAATGTATCGATGATTGACAATTGTACAATCTCATAATGTGTATATTACATCCGGTAACATAATAAATATGAAACAGTAAAAAAGTGATGAAACAGAAGTGGGAACACATACAGACATGGAGACAGGGATAGAGACAGACAATGTTATATTTTTCTGTGCCATTTTTAACGTTTGTAGTGAGTCACTCTTATGTTTTTACTGATAAGTAACCTGTTATGCGATTTACAACCAAATGTTTCTAATAAGGAGCAGGCATGGGTCAAACACTAGAAACATGACTGAACTGCAAGTAGGATATAGGCAAGTTGCTAATATACATAGACAACACTTAGAACATGTAACTGTAATAGAAATAAAACATTGAATATGACGACATATTTCTGAATTCAAACTGTTGTCATTATGTCAAAAACATTTTACAGACGTGAATTATGTCAACAGACCACAGAAGAAATGTTACCTTGCAGCTTTAATTTTACTGGTTTGAAAAGAAGTCAGAAATCAATGAGGCAAGGGAGAATGCAGGCATCAGGCTTCATGACACTAATGACAATTTTAACATTACATAGGGTGTACATTACAGCCAGCAACACAATAAATGATATAATGCAGAATACTTCCTAACAATATTTACAATTGGCGCATCCTATATGGTGTACATGCAACTCTTCAGCCTGCTCAAGAGAAGATTAGTCTGACTGTCCATAGCACAGTAAGGCTAACCACAGTAGCACAAAGGGCATAGAGTATTGTGTCCAATGGCAAAAACTCATAGCATTTTTCCATAGGCTGCATACTTCCATTTCCCCTTAGTTATAGATGCCAGACATTGCCCAAATGCTGAGGAGACACTCTGATGACACAGAAGGGGAGAGCAACATAGAGATGGGGAGACTGAGGCAGGGAGCAAGTGCATTATGACGGAAACAGGATAAGGGTGGCACAAAACAATATGTAGACAACAGCTACACATGTAATAGCCTACTAAAAATGGTAAGTAATAGATTGAAATATTTCTGAATTAAAACTCTTGAAAGTATACAAAAAGCAGTCTATACACCTGAGCATTATCTCAGAACACTACAAAGGATCACACAATTGAAGGGACAGTGACAACTTACTGAAGCAGAAGGGGTGAAGACAGAGAGGAGATGGAGAGAGAGAAATAATAAGAATTTTGTTTAAAATTTTAGGACCATCTCTATGGTGTGTTACTCTTCCTTATTTCTTTATTATTAAGCTTATTTCCTCTGTATAGTAAAGTCCTTGCTATAGCAAGAAGGGTAGGAGAGTGCAACTTGCATTGAGACATAAGAAGGATAAAGGTGCCTTACTAATTCTCCCTGATGGGACTGAAATGTTTTTGCCAATGCTTTCCTGATGGACTATTCAAATACCATAGTAATGAAATGTTGTAACTGGAGATAAATACAGACAGTAGGAATTAAACATATGATAGCAATATAAAATTACTTGAAATAGTATTTTGACATTCAGCTGTCATGGAACCCTTGACACTATGCAAAAACATCAGTCTATAACCAGAGAAATTATCTCAACCCACCACATAGGAACTTTAACCTCACTGCATCTAGCAACCTAAGAACTCCTGGGGTTACTGTTTCAAAGTAATGCCTTTACTGTGCCTTTACACTGCATTCCTATAATGCAACAAATTTTAACATAAACACAGTGTGGCCAATAGCAAAAGTTCCCCAGTTTTTGCCATAGGACATGAAATATCATTCACTGTCAGTAAGCATTAGTGCACAATGCCAATTTCTGCGTAAATGCTGAGGACACAAAGTGAAGGCTTGTTGATAAGCCATTTCTGGCAATAAAAGCTCTGTGTGATTCTATTTTTTGACCATATTACATGTTTGAAAAAGGGATTGGTAAGATCTTGATAAAAATGGGGGACAAGAAGAGGGTAGCACAAAGGTTAAAGAATACAGGAATTTGTAGGACAGTGGTGGGAAACACCATAGCATTTCACTTCTTCACAACATAACTGTAACATTGTATATCTCATTTCATGACTTTGGAGAGTAATTACACCAGGGATGGGTTATAACAACAGAATAATGTTATATAGTCAGTTGATCCAAATCAAGTGTGTCAAGATGACACATAAGTAAAGTGGAGAGCTGTGCATGGATCATATTTTTTTTTTTTGTGGAGAGAGAGGAATGTTATCAAAGGTGTTTAGGAATGAGAGAGTCTGATAAGTAGGGTGAGTTAGTTAGCAGACACAGACATACAGGACAAACAGGGATGGTGATGAGCACAAAAGGTTGGGGGACACCTTGATTGGCAATAGGTATGAGACAGTGGCACCCCACATTCAGCTTGAGAACAGTGAGTATCTAGTCCTCACCCTCTGAACTGTCAACACTGTCTCCTGTATCAGTTGCTTGGGTCAATGCTGGATGTGGCATCATTTTGGCAATATGATGCAGGACCTTTTTAACTCTGTCAAATTCAGTTATTGAGACCCCTCTCCATTATGCCCTCCACCAGCCATAATGGGTGACAAAACTGCCACGTCCACTACTACTGCCCCGGGCAGCACTGAACCAGCATCAGGAGAAGAGCTACCTGACACAGCTGCAACAGGTAGGGCAGGAGTTGTGGAGTTAATGCAGACAAGTTGTGGCACACCTGTTGTGGTATGGAGTGCTGAACTGCAGTGGTCAGTTTAGCTACCTGTGCTAATGGTCATTTTATTTTCAGCAGTAATGATTCAAAATTGTAAAAAAATTACTAAAATAACAGAGAGACAAGGCAGGGAGACACAAAAAAGAGAGAATTAGATAAATGGCATGTCACATTTTTTTATTTCAATACATAAACTAATATAATAAATAAATGTGTATACCTTAACCACATCTAGATGTGATTCAAAGGCATTAATGTGTCATTAAATCAAGCACTCAGAATAGGAAGATGTGACAGATATATATTGGACTATGCCATATCTGATATATGCTTTCAAAGTTAATAACCTCTTTTGCAAGTCTTGGATTGTTAATGCCATGCTGCATTGCAGTTACTATCTTATGTTTCTGGGTCCTGAACCCATCCTCAGCTAAGCTAATGTATGCTTGATATAAAAGTTAAGGTGTACCTGTTCAGGATGCTATACAGTGACGGCCTGAAAATCCATTTCTGCCTTACATTCATACCTGATGCATACTTACCCTGTGACTCTGTGAGGCGAGCTAGTCTCTCATGGTTTTCTATTATCTCTGCTGTAAAATTGAGAAAAGAAAAAAAGATACATGAAAAATGTAATGAACAACTGTGTTTTCTGGCTAATTAATGCCATAACATAGAAAGGTGATGGGTCGTTATAAGTACACTACTGAGTGATATTTGCAATCTTAAATTCCTCCTCCCATTGACTCAGGAGGTCCTACTTATATCTCTTCATGTCACAATAGTGGTGGCAACATTGATCCCAGTGCACGGGACGCCAGTTGCACTGAAGACAGCCTTAGTCAAGCTATTCCAGCCCTCCACCTTATACTGAGACCTTGTATAATCCCCCTGCAGCAGCCTCCAAATGTAGCTCTTCATGAGGAGGGCCAGAAAAACCTGAACTCCTCAACAATTCACATTTGTGCTACAAATGGAACAGCATCACTACCTTTGCTAACCATGTGTGCAGAAGTCAAGCTAAAAATATGTGGCTGAATTGATGCCCAATTAAGATGTTATGTGTAACACCTTGTGTGCAAAGACTCACAGCTTTTCCAGCTTCTTTTGCAAAATTAAAAGCACAGCTATGGCTTATTAGACACACTGGCACTGATTACATCAAAAATCACAGGAGCTGTGAAATATGGCAATGAGATTTGGCCATGTGTGGTATTCAAACTATTGATGCATGTTCATTATTAAATCCTGAAATGGTTTATGGTGTTTGTTATAATCATGAGTGACTGGATGAAAACATGGTATGAAATGTGACATATTGAGCTGTTGGGACTCATGCAGTAGTAAGATTAATAAAACCAAAAAACAGGTCCAAGCAACAGTAGAATCAGCACCAGGACTTAATAAAAACTTTAAGCGCTTTTTGTTTGCTATGCATGCAAACTTCATCAGAAGTAAAAGCAACTAAAAAAAGTCATCCTTTTAAATCACTTAATCAAAAAAAGTGTGACAATTTTGGGTCTATATTCTCTTATATTAAGTTCATCACTGATATTAAACAACAAGGTGATTACACCAGATCTGTCAAAGAAAAAAACTTCCTAAATTGATGATATGAATGTAAAGGAGCAGGGACTAGGTTCATTATAAGTGTATAAAATTTAACAACCATTTGATAATGGGGAGAGGCCTATCATTTGCAATGAGATTATCTCCCAGATTCATAAACAGTCCATGCAAGAGTAGTCTATTCTTGTACAGACTGTTCCGTGTAGGAATACAGCAGCGGCACACCCTATATATTAATGAGAGCACACTGCTATATTCCTACAACTACACGATCCATGTACGAGTGCAGAGGGCATGAATAAGTCCTGCACGGACAGTTAAACATGCCCATTGCACTCAGAGAGTGCCTTACTGCACTTTCAAACAAGGAGGTAACATAATATTAGAGCCTAGCCTGCTACTAATATTATGCATTATTTCAGTGTCCGCAGACACTGAAATGTAAAACTGAACATGTCAGTGTCCGTGGACTCTGAAATAATAAAAAAAAAAAAAAAAAAGTAAGCACACAATCCCTAAGAAGTAGCCCGCACAGTACATGACTGTCCCCAGAATGGTCAGATCCCTGCCCCACATGCCTTCAACCTGCTGATAAATATATGCAATAATTTAAAATTTATTCTTTATTTTTTTACAATAAAAAAGAAAGTTTAAGCAAAGCGCAGCATGTTTGCGTGCTGCAGCGCTTTACTTAGCCCAGCTTAAATGTTGTTTGAGAGTCAAATAGAATCGTGAAGGAGAAATCCTTGTTGCTGATGTAGCATAGTGGTTACAGCTCCGCTTTTGCGTGCAAGACATGGACTTAGAATCCCAGCTCTGGCCAATATATTTTATGTGTGGAAGCAGTTGTAAATTAATTTTTATGAATTGGAATGATATTTGCAAGTCATAAGCCTCACATATGGTAGTGTAAGGCTGGGACAATGCCATATGGAAATGTAAAAATTATTTCTATTTTTTTTTTAAATAATTGTTTGTGGCCAGCTAGGCCTGCTGCAGCTCTGCTGAAACTAGCTAAGGATTGCTTAAGCATGAAAATATAAGCAATCCTTAGCAACTGTAAGCTTTGCTTAGCTGGTTTGAGCCTTGCTAAGTGGATTTGTGTGTTGGTAAGCAAAGCCTACACAGTTTAAGCATCTATTGGTTTAACCATGTTTTAGCACCGCTTAACACTGTGCAAACCTGCTTAAAAGTGCCTTAATAACTCTGTATACAGCAGCCCTGCTTCTGACCAGTAACAAAATAATCATCAGTGCTCCGTCTTGAGCCCGGGATGCTATACATCATAGTCACGGCAATTTACCACTAGGCCATCTTAGCTGTGAGATGCTTGGATGTTTTTTTTTACAACATATCATGCAGTACAGTCAGTTCACAATAGGAAAGACACAGTGTGCAATCAGGAATGATTATCTACAAATATATACAAGTAAAAAAATTACATATATATTGAGATAGATGTGTGGAGATACATATATATGTATAGCAATATATAGATATATTACCAAGAAATACTGATATGTGTGTGTGTGTGTGTGTGTGTGTGTGTGTGTGTGTGTGTATATATATATATATATATATATATATATATATATATATATATATATATATATATATATGTGTGTGTGTGTGTGTGTGTGTGTATGCATACATGTCTCTAAATGCCTATACAAACATATGTTGCTGATAGACCACCCATAACTGGGCCAGCATGCACAGTTGGATGTGAAAGGACCCATGACACTCACATCTACCCGCAGTACAAATAAGTGAATAGTACACTGCTACAAAACCATGATAGGCCATACACAATGGCAGGACATATACAGTGACCTCTTAGCAATGCAACTACAATGAGTGAAGATAGTAAACAAAAAATACAAACAGCCAGTAATTCACACAAGTTCATTTTACTCTGATGTCTTTGCCAAAGTCTTCAAGGAGTAACACATTACAATAAATACTTGCCTTAATTAGAAGAAGCAATTAAAACATAATTACATTTAAATACACAACCTCCAATTACACTCCTCAGTCAACCCCCAAGAGGATAAAGTATCACATTTAAAATCATACATTGATGCTGTACATAACAATTTTTCTTTTATGACTGTTTAACCAAACTGAGAAACAGACTTTTTCCAAAGCAGTACCTTGTAACCCACTGCAAGTAATTACATGTATATACACAGCCACACTACACATTCAACCACTAGGGGATAAAGTATCACATTTAAGAATATGAACCGATTCTGTACATAAATCTTCTTTCATGACTACTATCCCCATGGAGAGAATTATTGCAATGTAGAGCTATAGAACTGTCTTCTTGCTCATCAGTAATATGTCTCACATGTTCTAACAGCCTAGTTTTAAAACACTTGTTACTCTCCCCCATATAAAATATGTTACAAGGGCATCTAAGAGCATTTTCCATACACAAACCTCTTGAATGTACAGAGTCCCACATATTGTCCACCCTTTCCCCTCAGCAGGAATGACAGAACAAAATAATGGTAGATCCTAGCTATCAACCTCCTACTGTATGGCATCTCTACCAAGCCTGACATAATTTGGGACTGAAGCCCCAAAACATGGCCATACTTGAAATATTGCAGTTATACATTGAAAAAATGCTGGTGTTACAGGATTTGTTGTAACATATCTTTTCTGAAGGATATAAAATCTGAAACATAAATGGATGTTGGCTTGTACTGGTTGCAATAACCAGAGTATGCTACAGATTTGCCAAGGACAGCACCCGTCTGAGGAACAGACCAAACATAACAGGCAAACCTCTGGCCATTATGTGGATAACCCTACAGTTGAGAGCTATGCAGACATAGAACTTTGTCAGACTGAAGCCCATGCATAAGTAACATGTTCAGACAAACCCTGTTAAACAAGCAGTATTCAAAACATATAACAGCAATACTCACATTCTGCCCCTAAGTCTTGAATCTTCTCCACCATTTAGTTGGCTTTTCTCCACAGGTCTTGTATAAGCTCACACACCTCCAGGACCTCTTCCTCACAGGTAAGGGAAAGGGCCAATGCCCACATGGATTACTCAATTATAAGAGTGTGTTGCCGTGTCATTGGCTATTGGAATAACTACACAGCTGTTCCACAAGCAATTAGCAACTGGGGAACACCAATTGGCGCTCATGCCATACATGTTTATGAGCATTACCTACAAAAGACAAGCTCCCATCTATTCATACCACCTTTGTCATAGACAGTCCATCAGTGCAAAGCTGAAGTAGTATGAGAAAAAAAATAAGAAAGGATATATCTGTGAAATATCCAGAAAAAAAAGGTATGTGAAACAAGTAAGCATGTAATTGAATGCAGTGGGTGGTCTGTAATAATGGAAAATAGGTGTTTGAAAGCATATGTCTCAACAAGACTTGCTGTACTGATGTACTGCTGAACAGCACTGATGGCCACAGCATGTGTCTCTGTCTGTAGTGACTAGGCCAGCTATTGGGATGTTGTACATATCCATATGTTACCTGTGCATATAACTATGATACACATTTTGTCTTGTAAATATAAGACAACTATACAGTGCATGTGCAGAGTAAATTACTACTGCAGCTGTGTGTGTTTAACTGCATGTTATATACTGAGCTCATACCATTCAACTGTCCAGTGTTCTGCACACTGATCATATGTGTGCCTCATATTTGTAGTCATTTACCCATAGAGTTGTGTCATGTCAGTCAAATCCTTGCCAAATCTGTGAAGACTGACATTACAACATCCTCTTTCATTGTCCACTGGCTTTTCCCATTCAGGATTGTCACAGTGGATCATCTGCTCCCATTTCTGCCTGTACTTTGAATCCTGCTCTCTCACACCAAACACCTGCATGTCCTCTCTCACCAGATCCAGAAACCTTATCTGAGGCCTTCCTCTCCTCCTCTTACCTGGCAGCTACAGCCTTACCATCCTTTTCACAATATATTCAGCCCCCACCCTCCTCAGCACATGTCCAAGCTGATGCAATGCTGCCTCTCCAACACTGTCTCATATGTGTCCAACATGGCCTGAGCCTGTCATATACACATTAATAAACCTGTGCACCCATGTCACACTGAGTGCAAATCATAACATCTGTAAATCTGCCATGTGCAGCTGTGACCCCTGCCTTTTTGCCAATGCCACTGACTCCAACCCATATAACATAGGTGGTCTCACTACTCTCTTGTAGACCTTACATATCACGTTTACTGCTACTCATCTGTCACATATCACTCCTGACACTCTTCTCCACCCTCTCCATCCTGCCTGTACTCTCTTCTACACCTGTTCTCCATAGACCTCATTACTCCGAAATGCTGATTCCAATCATTTGAACACATCCACATTTGCCAAGTGTACTCCATGCATCCTCAACATTCCGCTATCCTCCCTCTCATTCAGAAACAGATATTATGTCCTAGTGCTGCTGGCCTTCATTCCTCTCCTTTTTAGAGCACATGTCCACCTTTCCAGGGTCTACAAAAGCTGTTCCCTACTCTCAATACAGATCACAATGTCATCTGCAAACGACATCATCAATGAGGACTCCCGTATGATCTTGTCTGTCAACCTGTCCATCACCATTGCAAATCAGAAAGGGCTCACAGCTGATCTCTGATGTCATCCCACCTCCACCTTAAACACATCCATCAATCCTAATGCAGACCTCAATGCTGTCACACCATCCTCGTACATATCCTGTACTACTCTTACATATATCTCTACCACTCATGACTTCATCGTACAATACCACAACTCCTTATCTAGGCACCCTGTCATATGCTTTCTGTAAGTCCAGAGAGACACAGAGCAACTCCTGATCTTCTCTGTATTCCACCAATAACAGTCTCAGAGCAAACATCACATCGGTAGTACCCTTTCCACGCATGACACTATACTGCTGACCAGTACTCCTCACCTCCCTGCATAACCTGGCTTCCACTACTCTTACCCATAACTTCATGCTGTGACTGATCAATGTTATCCCTCTGTAGTTATCACAGCTCTGCTCATCAACCTCATTCTTAACACCGTACCTAAGCACTTTCTCTCCACTTCTCATACAACCTCACACTTCCCAAGATATCAGTAAACAACCCCATGCATCCACAGGTGTGTAATGTGTACCAACAGGCTTGCCAGTATTCATTCTGTTCATAGCTATCCTTACATCTGCCTTGTTAAGTTATTACACTTCCTGATTCACCATACCCACATCATCCAACCTTCTCTGTCTTATTCTCTTCATTCATCAGCCTCAAAAAGTACACTGTCCATGTGCTCAACACACTCTCCTCACTTGTGAGTACATATACCTTATCATCCTTTATCACTGTCCGTGTGCTCAACACACTCTCCTCGCTTGTGAGTACATATACTTCATCATCCTTTATCACCCTTATCTGCTGCACATCTTTTCTATCTCAGTGCATCTGTCCAGCCAATCGGTACAATTCCTTTCATACCTCCATAGTGTCCAACCTGTCATTAAACTCTTTATATGCCCATCCTCAGCCTTTGCCACCTCTCTCTTTACCATGTACATCATCTTCTCATACTCCTGCCTACTTTCCTTATCTCTTTGACAATTCCACTCCTTCTTCCCCAACCTCTGTCTCTGTGTACTGTCTAGTACTTCCTCAATCCACCAACAGGTGTCCTTTTACTGCTTCCTTCATCCACATGTCACCCCAAGCATCCGTCTAGCTGTCTCCCTTACCAGCTCTGCTGTACTTAACCAGATATTTGTTAGATTGTCACTGCCACCCAGTGCCTGTCTCCACTTATCTGTGACCTCCACCTGACAAGCACACTTTTCCAATTCACACCATTTGATCCTTAGTGCTGCTCCCACACTCCTCCTCATCTCGATCACCAACATCATCTCACATACCAACATTCTCTGCTGCCTAAATACACTCACCCCTGTCACCACTTTACAGTCTCCAATCTCCTTCAAACTGGCCCTCCTACATTGGATATATTCCACGTGTGTGCATCTTACTCCACTCCTGTATGTCACCCTATGCTCCTCCCTTGTGTTATAGTGTGTATTCACCACAGCCATGTTCATCCTTTTTGCAGATTCCACTGCCATCTCACTATCTCCACTCCTTTTAACACCATACATTCTGTCAATTCCCCATCTCCTCTGTTCCCTTCACCAACATGCTCATTAACATCTGCCGCAATGACCAGTCTGTCGCCCTTGGGTACAGTTATCACCACATCATCCAACTGATGTCACATCTCTCTTTCTCATCCATTGCACAACCAACTTGCACAGCATATGCACTAACAACAGTCATCATTACACCATCAGCTTACAGATTCAGAAACATCACTCTATTGGACACTTATGTCATCCTCCAAAAACACTCTTGGCATACAGCTCCTTCAGCAGAAGTCCTTCCCCCTTACACCTCCAGTCCACACCTTGATAACACAATTCTGACCTGCCTACCATACACTCAGCCATAATCCCCTCCCATGTGGTCTCTTGTGCACACACAACATATCAACCATCCCCTGGCCATCATATCAGCTAGCCTGGTCCCTATACCACTCATACTGCCAACATTAACAATTCTTACCCTCAATACCACCATCTTAGCCTTTCCCCTCTCTTCCTGCCACATGACTGTTGGACATCCTCCAGGGGATGCCTGTCAGTGCAAAGCCTACTGTGCTATTGAATGACTCAAGTATGTTACAGCAATGTTGAGACACTGTCACTGATTTTATCCCATTGAACCCATGTATGCATGGCATCTTACAGATGTCCTCCTGTAACAGGTTGAGAGGGATGACTGTGCAGCAAGAGTGTGAATTTAGTGTGCCATACTGACATAGAACAGACATGTATGTGAGGTATTAGCTATGCACATGTCAGTATGAGTAGGTGTATGTGTCCACCTCATAAGAACAGACACGGGATGCAAAACATCTGTTAAAACAGCTGTACATGTTGTACACGTGTGTAATCTTAGCTACTGTACACCCAAAACAGTGACATTTCTACAGCTACTGGTTTTTGCATTGCCCTGACACAGCCATGGTTAGTACAATAAGCATGATTATCATTACTAAATTGGAGAGGTATCCAACTGTGTTATGACTTTGTGGCCATGCCCACTACAAACAACTGATTGAACACATACATGGCTGTATGGACTCAGCAATACCTTACTTGTCATACCTGCCTCCACCACCGTAGAGTAATCCTCTTTGCTGGACAGCAGCATCACACAAACCACAGACTTGGTCCCTATAGTGGCTGTACAGGGCAAAGTATGGGCAGGAGCCAACCTGGCATCAAGTCCGCCATTGTCTGAACAAGTATATGAGGTCACAGGTGGATTACTGCAAGACCAACTGTGAGTACAAATTGGAGACATCCACTAGGGATGATGACATGGCCATCTTCCCATATGTCTGCAATCTCAGAGGCAACATACCAACCCAACCTGTAATGGTGGCCAATCAGATCACATACACACACAACATAGCTACAGGCAACCTGATGCAGATAGGGTTAGGACAGGCATCCCCCCAGCTCAGCATCACTATAGGTGGATATGTACTGCAGCCACTCCCCTCCCCTCACCACCAGTGAGCAGGTACATATTGCCTAGTGAAAGGTAACAAATGTAAGTATCCATGGGATGTCATATTATCCCTGTCTGCATCCTACATGAACTCAGGGATGTTCTCTTAGCTGTATTACACACTGTGGTCACACCAAGCCGCAGCACCATCCACACACCATCCGCATGGAAAATGGCTAATGTCATCCATTTACACAGACCTGATTGAGGAATGATGGATAATGAAAACAACTTGCCCTCACTACAGGCAATATGACTCATCAGGACCAGGAGTGCAATGCAAGCTGATACTGTGCTGATACATTACAGGGGTATGGTGTAGTTGTGAGTGGTGGCTACTGGTATGATTGTGAGTGTTGGCTACTGGTATTCAAGGTACATGTTCAGGTACTGAAAATACTGTTGCTAAATGTATGGGGTCCTGTGATGTGTTTCCCTGTTAGTGTCTGCCAGGTGCAATGTCACATCACTGGCAGGAGACCTTTTCACCAGTGGAATGCAACCTGCTAATGGAAGCCATAATACAGAACCACACAGTACTGTTGGGCCGAGACCAGCAACATCTGCAGGAGAGGAACACCCTGTGGGATGTCCCTGTCCACAGGGTAAATTAGGTGAGCCTGCACACACGTACTTATGAGCAGATGCAGCATCATGCCACCAACCTCATACGCCATGCCTGGCAAAGGACTGCTGCCATGGCCAGGGACCCCAGCCATGCAGCCCCCACTGACACCAAATGAGGAGCTCCTTGCCAAGCTTGGGCCACCCATCACAGTATGACACCAAGGTACAAAGCCCCACTTACTGGAGGTGGGTGGCACCCACACAATGGGCAGGGAGCATGCAAGTAAAGTCCTAGTGGGGATTAGTAGACTACTGTATGAGACATACTTGTATCAATACAGTATGTACATGCATGTGCTAGGTCAGATTGCAGTTGTGGATGGGGATTTTAATGCACAGAAGTGCAAATCTATGGTGAAGGACAGCAAATTGTGTAGCATTGGGTGTTGTACTGTAAATGTGCAGACATGCTGCATCCATCCTTTACCAAGGGCATATATGAGTTTCCTGACAATACTTCTCCTCCACAACTACATAGGTCACTATGGTCTACAAATGGGACAGCGGCCTGAAGTTGGTGAGTATGGAATTGTTCAGTTGTGCTTTGGCAATACACCAGGCATGTGGAGGGCATGCAAGTCACCATGCACACAACTATGACTATTAGCCATATTGCTTTATGTGCATATTCACTTGTGGTGTGGTTAAATGTATTGCATCACAGTAGTCACCACAGGGACCTATCTGAAGATAATATAACATTCCTGCAGCATACCTCACAGCCTGTCAGTGCAAGACATCCGGACAGACACTAGCAAAATGTGTTGGACAAACTGACTAAGAAAGGGACATGTGTGAAACATTACTGCTATACAGTGGATATAAAATGTATACACACACCTGTTAAGATACCATTTGTTTCTGATATATACTGATTGAGACCACAATATGTCAGTCCACGCCTTTCCCAACCTTTAATGTGACCCATGGCATGAACAATTCACTTGTAAAACCAAACCAAGCATCTGGACTCATGTATTGCACCTACAAGCCTGGACAAGTGTGAGGGTATCAGATGTTGTGTCAGTATGCTGTTTCAGTCAGGTATGATACCTGATGCTGTCATATGTGTCAGTATACTCACTGTGGCCTATTTGTCAACTATATCACATACATGGGCATTGTTAAGACAGACAGAGCACTAATAGGTTCCAAACATCTGGATGTGCCAGACACATCTGTACAGAGGACTGGTATGTCCTGTACAATGGTTTCACATGCCACATATGAGGCAGATGCCATTGTCACACTATATAAAGTAATTGCATCAGGAGGTGATCACCTGCCATGTATGGTTAATACATCAAAATGGTATCAGCCACACAAAATATGATCCACACATACAAAACACCAGTATTGAGATTAGATCTCTTACCTATCTATTTATGTCTACTATAGTGTTATGCAGTTATCAGACGCACCATGTAGCTTACACAATTTCACCTCATCCAAAGGTACTTGGAAGGTGAATGACATCAACAGGACTACTAAATTAGGATGTGTATGGGGTACACTACTCAAAATGGTATAACCCTTACAGTATATTATTCTCACACAAACACACAAATATTTGCCTGTATTGAGATTAGAACTCCTAGCTATCTAGTTATTTGTATTATGGCATTACACAGTTAGTAGATGCGCCGCACAGCTTACACAATTTCAACTTGTCCAAAGGTACTTCTAAGGTGAATGACAACAACAGCACTAGTAAAGTAGGGTGGGGGAAGTGTAATGGGTGGTACACAAATAAAAATGCTATAAGCCACACAGTATCTGATCCACACACACACACACACACACACACACACACACACACACACACACACACACACACACACACACACACACACACACACACACACACACACACACTTGACAGTATTGAGATTAGAACCCCTGCCTATCCAGTTATTTGTACTATAGTGTTACATAGTTACTGTATGTACTACAGAGCTTACTGGACTTACAACTGGCTAAAGGTGCTGATAACTGTACAGTTGAGGTAAAGTATTACAGGTGGCAGGACATCTGCCTCCAGTTTCTCCCATACATCTTGCTAGTTCTTTCTGTCTTGCACTTCAGATAGTATTATAGCTTTGCACTTCAACAGGTTATTGTATCAATAAGTGTATCACACCTGGGAACCATCAGCAGTACTCATTCATCATGGAATTAGCCCCAGTACGTACTACTTATAACCACCCCTCCTGGCATCATTGAAGTGCATTTTTTTGTGCTTTCACCCATTAACCTGGTGCACTTGTCCATTCTGAGACACTGTTGCAACTGCCTTATGTACACAGACAACCCTCACCTCTAAACTCCAAACACTCAGACCAGTGAGAGTTACCCCTATATCACCAAATGTGGAAATATGCACTCTGCAGCAAAGACCCGACTAACTGATCAAGAGGATACGATCAAAACCTGCACCACACCATGCGGACCACATAGCTCACTGCAAAACACACTATGACAGCCCTGACAAATACTGAAAAGCCACACACCCACCTTCACAGGGGCACTCAATGGACATTTACACAAACAGTACAGAGCAGCAAGACAGACTCTCACTCAGACACCACAACATAGCACATGTCAAAGGACACATATGTCACCTGCACAGTGTGACCCTCAACCTAAGCTCCTAAGGCTGACCACCTTGCACAATACAGTGATTATGGGTGACTAAGTACTGCAACACACAGATGTCCCACTCACTATATTTATTATGGAGGAGGTAACAGCCAACTGTCTATCACGTGTCAGCATCCAACACATGAAACACCCAGTCAGGCCACTCTACAACAGCTACAAGTATCACTCTGCCATAATCCATGTGGGTGTGAATATCCTGAGACACACCTCCCTGGGCTACATGACAAGAGACATGGTAGAACACTCAGATTATGTGGTCCAGGCAGGTGTGACAGTAGCCCTGAGCAGTATACTGCCATCACCCAGAATAATGCTGCAGTACTATCAGCAGATAATTGACTGCAACATTGGCTTACATGTTGTGTGTCATTCTCAAGGGATCCAGTATCTCTCTGCTTGGGATAACATAATTGACAGACCTCAATGCCTTGCCAGAGATGTCCTAAATCTGTCAGCCCTGGGTTTTCAGGTACAGAGTAAGTGTTTTGCCACCCTTATAATACCTTATTAGGCAGTGTTCCAAATCAAATTACCACTGTAACAACTAGAGATGTATGCAATCTGAGGGTCATGCTGCTCAACAGTAGACATCTAACTGTCAGGATGCAGTCACTCATAGCAGTTGTTGAAGTGGAGGACACATGCCTGCTGTAATGGAGAGGTGGTTCACAGAAGCAGACAGCAGCCCTACACTAACAGGCTATGACTCATTCCACATCTGTCAGTGCCATAACATGGACCACACCTCCACAGGAGGTGTTGTCCCCATATTCATAATGGATATGCAAACCTCCAGACTAGTATCCCAGCATAATTCATCAGAGGTACTTCTGGTAAAACTGACTTTGGGGAATAGTACAATCCACACCAAAGCCTGCTATCTGTCCCCAGCTATGTCCCTAGTGTTCCTAGTCTGTCAATGCCCATTTCTCAACACCCTGGCATCTATGAAGGTCCAACCCAACACTGACATAGTGGGAGACTTCAACTACCCCTCCATTACCTGCGGAAATTATTCAAGCACCAGTACACTGGCCAAATGCTTCATGGAATTCATCAGTTCCAATGCTCTGGACCAGCTCATACTGACCCCCAGTAGAGGATGCAACAACCTTGACCTGTGTTGATTACTTACAAATGGGACTGTTGCTTGACCACAGTTGTCAATCCCTAGCTGATCAGATCCAAACATGATGTAATCAACATGGAGCTCAACATCTCACCCACACCACCCACAAAGGTAACCAACTTGCAAAACCTCTCCAATGCTGACATTGCAGTCATAAAAACAGGGGTGGATGACTTCACTGCACCCATGTCAATGGGAAATAGCTGCATGACTGTCGCATCATACACATATGCACTGCACAAACATGTACATGGATGCACCATACTAGCCATAGCCAACAGAACACAGACACTGTCCTCCAAACACTGGAAGCCAATGTGATGGCCCCCTGCCATTACTAAAGTGTACAACAGAAGGAGGACACTATTGCAGAAAATGGTGGTGTCCCAAGACTGGTGAACCCTCTTATTAGCCTCAAACACAACTTGCAATTCCTTATGGTATCACCTACAGGCAGCTATGAAGGCAGAATTGTAGCAGACACTGACACCAATCACCAAAGCTTTTGATAGCTATATCAACAACCTCCACAGCAATAACCACAAGTGTTGTGAGTTACTGCACAATGCTAATTTCTATTCTGAGACAACATACATTGGCCACAGTCTTGCCAACACATTCAATGCTAGATTCACCCCCCCCCAAGGGACAATCACAATGGCAGATGAATGCCAGGCACCCAGCATCACTGCAAGCCAGGTTAGACCTGCATTGTCCACAGGCAAGGATACAGCTTTCATGGGACCCCATCATATCTGTAGTTGTGTTTTACATAACATACAATGAGCCCTGGTACCGCATCTATGTGCCCTGGTCAGTCACAGCTTCACCTCAGGCTTTGTCCTTCCAAAATGGCACAATGCTACAGTCATCCCTCTCCATAAAGGGGTAGCATCTACAGACCCTGAGGATTATTGGGCCTTTAGCCTGGCAAGTCTACTATGTATGGGTATGGGTGCATCATCAGGGACCTGATTGAACAAGATTTGGGTGATCTCCTAACTCTGGCCCCCCACACAATTTGGATTTGTGAATGGCAGATCATGCCTGCTCAACCTGCTTGACGTCTTTCAGTGAGTCACCAGGGCTGTGTATGACAGTAAGGCACTGCATACAGCCTACCTCAATCTAGCCAAGGCTTCTACAAACTAGGCATCTACCCATATATCAGTGGGTGGTTTGCAAATTGGTTCACAGAACACACAGTGTGACAGTGGCAAACTCCAAGTCAGACTGGTAAGCAGTCATGAGTGGAGTCCCATAGGGATCAGTACTGGATAGTGTCCTGTCCAGCATCTACTTCGCAAGAGTTCAGAACAACACAGAAGACCTCTGGCTGACCAAGTTCATAGAGGACTGCAAGCTGGGAGCTATCATGAACTCCACAAGTGATGCAGACATCCTACAGAAAGGCCTCACTGAGACCAATGAGTGGTGTGGAAACCATGGCCAGCAGCTTAACACCACAAAATGCATCATCATCCCATTTGGTAAAACACTCAGTTCTCAGTTAATTCCACATCAGTGGGAGCCCAATGAACACTGTAGGCATTATGAGAGATCTGGGGATACAGGTTGACAGCAACTTCTCCTTCAAGCACCACATTGCCATTGTGGTCAGGAAGTCCTTCTATATGGCACATTGCATTACCAAGTGTTTTGCATCCAGGAAGACAGAGGTAATGATCCCTGTCTACTATTCCCCTCATTAGACCACTCCCCAAGTATTATGACCCATTTGTCATGTACCTCACTAGACATCTGCTACAGCTGGAGAAGCCACAGAAACACCTCACAAAGGGGTTCCTAGGCATTAAACACACACCCTACACCAGACAGACTCAGAAGACCCAAGATATTCTCTGTGTCATATCACCTAATTAGCATCTATCTGTGCTTGACTTACAAAGCCATGTCTGACCCACCTGGTTTAGAAATGCTGTATAAATCCATCCAGATCACACGCTATAGAGACCTCTACCTGAGTACCACAATCACCACAACATGCTAGTGGTCCCTCACCAAGAGACTGCACATGCCCTGGAATACACTTCCCATACATGTCATGCAGAGCACCTAGCTGACCCTGTTCCAGAGAACTCTTGATGAGTGGATGGGTAATAGACAGTTCAACCCAAGGATCACTGCAGTGGCTATACTTGATACAGGCACTGGGCCATAACATCCGGTGGCACAATGGCAAGACCCTTCTATGTGCTAGGCTTGTTAAGGCTCCTGGGCCATTACCTACTACACACTTGTGAACCTATAAAGGGATTGACTTCAGTGAGACTTATAAAGTAGTGCAGTGGGTGTTAAACTTATTAAAATACTTTGCCCTATAAACAGACACATATTTGCCAGATGTGAGAGTAGAACCTCTACCTAACTAGTGATTTGCACCATAGTGGTACGCAGTTACTGCACACACTACAGAGCTTTATGGGCTGAGAGTTGGCCAAAGGTGCTGATATGGACAATGACATCAGCAGGACTGATAAAGTAGAGCAGTGGGTGAAAACATATCAAAATACTTCTACTTACAAACATACATGCCCACATACACATTTGCTGGATACAAGAGTAGAACCCCTCCCAAAATAGTTATTTGTACAATAGTGTTTAGCATTTATCATACGCACACTGAGCTTACAGGGTTGACAGCTGGCCGAGGTTGCTGATAAGGGATTGACATCATCTGGACTGATAAGGTGGGGCACTGTGAAGTGTCGTGGATGGGAATGGCATAAAACTGTTTACACCTATAAACAAACAAACACACAACTGTCACACAAAGACACACACACACACACACACACACACACACACACACACACACACACACACACACACACACACACACACACACACACACACACACACACACACACACACACACACACACACACACACACACACACTTCTACATTTGCCAGGACTGAGATTAGAACTTCTACCTAAATAGTTATTTGTACTATCATGTCAGGCAATTATTGCATGCACCACAGAGCTTATGGGGTTGAGGCCTGACGGAAGGTACTTCTAAGTTGACTGATATCTGCAGGACTGCTTGAGTAGGGAAAGGGGAAGTGTACTGGGTTAGAGTGGCCCCAAAAGCTTTTAGTTGTGAACACACACACACACACACACACACACACACACACACACACACACACACACACACACACATGCACACACACGCATACTTCTGCATGTGCCAGGACTGAGAATAGAAGCCAGGACTGAGATTAGAACTCCTACCTAACTACTTGTTTGTGCTATCATCTTATGCAGTTATCGCACACACCACAGAGCTTATAGGGCTGAGGGCTGATGGAAGGCACTTCTAAAATGACTGATATCTGTAGGACTGCTAAAGTAGGGAAAGGGGAAGTGTACTGGGTTTGAATGGACCCAAAAGCTTTTAGTTGTGAACACACACACATGCATTTACATTTGCCAGGACTGAGATTAGAGCCCCTAACTAACTAGTTATTTGCACTATAGTGTTATGCAGTTATTGCACACACTACAGAGCTTATGGGGCTGGGCCTAACAAAAGTAACTTCTATGGTGAAGACATCTTGAGGGCTGCTAAGGTTGGGCAATGGGAAGTGCACTGGGTGGGGAAGGTCTGTTTATTCCTTGATTCTACTGACATTTATCTAAGTGTATGAACATGCCCAGGTTGTCCTTCTATAGTACCTGTGGGACTCCATTCCAGGGATTGTTGTACTCTAGTCCTGTTTGTTTTGTGCTACAGCCATACATCTCAACCTGTTGGTGCAGGATATCTGGAGATAGCCTATCAAAATGTGGGGACAATGTGCAATACAATGGTTGTGACAATTTATCTCAATAATGCATGGGTTGCTAGGGTTACAGGGCTTGTTTTAGCATCTATCATATATGCCATTTGACACTGTTATGTATTGTTTCAGTACCTTGTGACATACCTCTTTAGATCATCACAGTGATTTACCAGAGGAATAAAGGATGGATGATGCACACACAAGGTCTATGGGCCAGGGATTACCTCAGTGTCACTGCTCAACAGAGGCACAGCAAAATAATGGGTATAGTTCCCCATACTAAAGGGGTGGCGTAAGCCAAACTATAGGGGGCTAGGCTTGTAAATGCCCTCGCAGCCTAGTATGAACCTATGAACCTATTCTTGCACAATCCAGCCTGTTGAGGGGTGTGCCTACATGCAATTGACTGCTGGTGCTGTGGAAATGGTCCAGCACCTTGGTGATATATTACATTGGTGGAATCTCTGTACATCTATGTTCTGCCCTGGTCTGATTTCCAGTCCACAGTTGTGTAATATAAGTCAGACAGGATCAGGGTAACAGGCATACTCCAGATAGATTTGTAGGGAATAGGATATGTGGGGAGTGTGCATCCTGGGCAGATATGTTTGCCTATAACTACCAGTACTTAGCATTTGGCTCTCCTCAATGGTTGGCTGCACATAGAGGGTCTTGTGTGTGTCAGACTGTTTGACCAGCCTGGAGGTGTGTGTTTGTCACACACATATATGTATGGCCCACCTCATTTTGCTTGGATGGCCACATGTTGAGATCAGGATATTGCATAGGATGAGTGATCAGGGAGGGGTGTGTTACTCCCCAAGGCTGTGGCCCAGGGTTCTGTGGGTGCAGACATGTCACCATCTTCCAGGGTTAGGCCTGCCTGCAGTGAGCACATTCCCATGTTTAAAGTCCTAGCCCTGCCTGTTGACTGTACAGAGTATCACAGAATGTCCATATCCATGACTCATATATCTTGTTGGTTACCCAAACAAGTGTTGTTTTCCAGCAAAAGTATTTTGCAAGTCACTCAGGGTTGAAGTCAGATATTATTGACAGTTGACATTGCAGTTTCAGACTTCATACCCATCAGACATTCCATACTACTACAAATCATTCCATCAACGTTATAACATTATTAGAGCAGTATTTCACAGGTGTCCTTCTCTTTGGACCATCATCACCCCATTATTCATGGCTTTGTCCCAATTTCTGGCTCCTTCAGGCTGGCAGGTTTGCTCCTAGCAGTTGTCAGCATGGCCTTTCTTTGCATTTTGTGGACTGTGTTATGTTGGTGCTATGGATCCCATGACACTCCCTAAAGGGCACTGTGGGTGAAACATAGGAATTTGCCAGAGGCCTGTAGGCCAGGTGTGACAGATGCCGGCCATCTGTAACAGGGCAGTGCATTCTGATGATCATATGCTCCCAGGCTGCCGGCGGAAGACACCCCTGGGATGGCACCAGTAAGTTGACTGTGGGTGTTACTGACAATTGTTTTCTGTTACTATTGTGCTATCACTCTGGGTGACAGCTGGATGCTGCTTAAGTCTAGGAACATGTTACTGCATTTATATGGGACTATGGGGGTGACATGACTGTACACAATACACATCTGCACAGACTGTGTTGATATTTGCTTAACATTTTGGTCCCATGTAGCATAGTGGTGTGCCCTATCTTTCAGACTACAGGCATAACAGTATCAATCACAGGTCAGATTGTTCTGGCATAGACATTTGTAGTTTCAGACTTCTTACCTTTCAAAGCCATACTGCCACTGCCAGACCTGCTGTGATATCACTGTGTGAAGGTCTGTGGGTGGGGATTTCATGGATGTTGCCATCTGGGGGCCTTTGCCAGGAATTTTTGTATGGTTGTCTACAGCTGATCTGCTGTGTGGGGTTGGTGGTGGGTATGGGACCCCCACTTTGACATCCATGCATGTGACCTATGAGCTATGACGGCCCCCCCCAGTTATTTGGCTCACCACATATACTGTGGTGGTATTTGTCGACTACGGTGGTAATGCATGGTGTGGGTAGGGCAATACTGGGGATACACATCCTGCTGTCCCACAGAGCTGTCAGTTGTCTGCTGCTTTCCCAGTTAGCCAACCCATTCCCTTACATGCTTGATCAATACCATAGATATGCTATCAGAAAATTCTACTCCATTCATTTATTTTGGTACAGAGACTGGCTTACCTTGTGCCTGCAGCTGTTGTGAGGGTGGTGCTTGAGGGCTGACTATGTCAGATGCACACAGCACACTGCTTATACATGGTCAGGTATAGGTTGTGTGATGTTTGACATCCATTTTACTGTGTGTGCTAGTCAGACAGACAGAGAGAGAGAGATCAGTCCCTGGGGCCCTACAGTGTCAGTGTATGTGCTATTCATTGCCTCTTTGCCAAGGCCAGGGCATACTGGGCACACCTCCATCTGTCTACAGGGGAGGATCAGGATGTTCCTCCTCTGAGTCACTCTTTGCCTGTAGAGGCCTTGGCAATGGTGGGGGGGGCTGTGTTGCCCTTCCCCATTTCGTTCCTGCTGTAGCTGTTTCCACAGGATCATATTGTGTAGCATAGCATATGCTATGACCATGTGTGCACATGTGGCTGGAGAGTACTGCAAGGCTCCACCAGATGTGTTAAAGCAGCAGAGCCGTGACTTGAGCATCCCAAACACACGTTTTATAATGATCCTGTTTTGTAAGTGTGCATCATTATGGCATTCTTGTGTGGGTGTGTGTGCATTTCTGATAAGTGTCATCATCCATGGCTCCATTGGGTAGCCAGCATCCCCCACTAAATGGCCATATGGGATGTCCCCATGACAAACCACTGATGCAGCTGTGAGGAATGCCAGATGGGGGAGAAGTGATAACTTCCAGGGCAGCCAGCATACACATTCATGATAATGCCCTGGGCATCGCACATGACCTGGCAGTTGATGGAGTTGAACCCCTTGTGGTTTATGTAGACCCTATCCCAGTTACCAGGTGGTGCTTTGATATGGATGTGCATGCAGTCTATTGAACCCAGTCCCTCCGGGTAATCTGCTACATGGTGGAAGAGGTGCATATTGCGGGTCCTCTCCTCACGGCTAGTGGGGAATTTAATGTGCTCATCGGCATGTAGTCACATGGCATCCTGGAACTGGTGGAGTATCCTGGATGCAGATGCCTGTGAGACCCCCATGATATCCCCAGTTGGTCTTTGGAAAGTACCTGTAGATAGTATTCTTAGAGCTACACATACCTTCGTCTCCACTAGGATGGGTTCCCCTCTGTTTGTTCTGGATGTGAGGTGAGGCCGGCACAGCTCCACAATTTTAGGTTCATAGGTTCATAGGTAGGTACTAGGCTATCTGTCCAAGGGCATTTATAAGCCTAACCAGAGTGTGTTGGTTTTCGCTGCCCCATTGATTAATTAACTGATCCTCTGTCAAGCAGAGCCAATGAAGTGATCCCAGGGGTGTATTTTCTGTTACTCATCCACTCATCAAGGTTTCTCTTGAAGAGTGTTAGTGAGGGACTCTGCCTGATGCAATTTGGAATTTTGTTCCAAAGCATGGGGAGTCTCTCTGACAGGAATCTATCCCACCACATGTTCTGTTTATTGTTGTGGCGAGGTTTAGCTCACTAGAGCGCATGGCTCACAGTGACTTGGATTTCTTTAAGTGGAGCATGTCCATCAATTCTGAGTTGGACATGACTTTGTAAGTCAGGCAGAGATCACCTCTGAGTAAGCGATATGCCACTGAGTAAAGCCGGAGTTTTTTCAGTCGGGCTGCATAGGACATATGTTTGAGGCCAGTAATCCTCTTGGTGAGGTACTTTTGTGGTCTTTCCAGCTGTTGGAAGTGTCTTGTGAGGTACATCCCAAATGTGGCATTGTACTCTATGATGGGTCTAATGAGTGACGAGTAGAGGGGCACTATAACCTCTTTATTTCTAGATGCAAACCCTTTAGTAATTAGATGGGCCACATAGAAGGATTTCCTAACTACTTTGGCAATATGATTGTCAAAGGAGAGATTACTATCTACCTGGGTCCCCAGATCTCTTATTACCTCTTCTGTATTAAGGGAGCTGCCTATGTGGTAATTCGTGGGTGTTTTGTTTTTCCCAAATGAGATGACTATGCATTTTTTGGCATTTAGCTTGAGGCCATGACTTTGCCACCAGGTGTCCGTCTCAGTAAGGCCCTTTTGGAGGATGTCCGTGTCAGTCGGAGAGTCAATTATGGCTCCCAGTTTGGAGCCATCAATGAACTTGGTTAGCCATAGTCATCCTGTGCTTGCCTGTACTTCTGAGAATTATATGCCAAACAGTAGGGGTCCCAGGACTGAGCCTTGTGGGACACCACTTGTGACTGGTCTAGAGTCGGACCTGGAGCCCGCTATTCTTACCGTGTGAGTTCTGTCTGTAAGCCAGTTGGCAACCCATCTCGTGATGTAGGGGTTTATGTTCAGGCTGATGAGTTTTTTTGTAACACCCGAGTAGGGAATGGTGTCGAAAGCCTTGGCGAGGTCAAGGTAGGCTGTGTGAACCACCTTTCCCTTGTCTATGGCCTTGGTGACTGTCTCGAAGAAGTCAACCAAGTTTAGTAGGCATTATCTGCCCTTAACAAAGCTGAACTGGGTCGGGTCAAGTGTTTGGAGGTTCCCAATGTCTTTGTTAATGAGTTCCATGATGATGCACTCCATAGCCTTGCAGACCAGGCTAGTCAGGCTTATGGGGCAATAGTTACCAAGGTCAGTTGTGGCCCCTCCTTTGTGGAGAGGAATAAGCGTTGCTGTGCACCATTCTATGGGCATGTACCTGTGGAGAGGCTGAGGTTGAACAGCGTGTTTAGGTGGGGGGGTTAGTTTGTTCTGTAGTTCGTGCAATATGCAGCCTGGGACACCATCTGGCCCCATTGATGCTGTGTTTTTGGCTTTTGAAAGGGCTGTTTTCACCTGCTTGTCTGTGATTTTTGGGACACTACACGTTTCCAGTATCATGGGCCCTTTTGGAGGTGAGAGGGGGTGAAGTTTGCACTGAATCTATCTGCCAGGATGTTGGCAATATCAGTAGGTTCAGTATATTTTGTGCTATTTTGCACTAGTTCAGTGCATATCTGTGAGTTGCCACTTAGATTCTTAACATAGCTAAAGAAGGCTTTGTGGTTATCTTTTGAATCCTTGGCTATTTTTCTTCCGAAGTTAGCCTTGGATGATTTCATGAGGGACCTTAACTTCTTACTGATACTGATTAGGGATGTCTTTCCTTCCTGGGATTTGCTTTTTTCTGAACTAGTTTCCTCCTTCTATTGTATAGCCTGTTTATTGCAGGGGTCCACCAAACTGTTTTTTTTTCTCTTAGAGGAGTGAGTCTTGGTTTTGCTAGGGATGGCATGATCCATACTTCCTTGTAGGTGCTCATAGAGTGCATTTGTAAAGGTTTCTGCATCTTGGGCAGCATTATCCTTTAGCATGGGGGCTGTGAAACTTACCACCTCTATCTTAAGTAAGGTGAAGTTTGCTTTAGAAAAGTTTTTTACTGTGGTTTCCTTAGTTGGGGGTGGTGGTGGGGTGTGAACATCCAGAGTGATTAGTTTATGGTCTGATCTAACCAGTGACAGGTTGACCTCCGGTGTGGAACACCTGTCGCCCATGCTGGTGATGACCAGGTCCAATATGTTTTCACCTCTGGCAGGGGAGTTTACCAGCTGATCCAGGGCATTTGAGTTGATGAATTCCAGGAAGTGCTGGGCCTGGGAATTTGTACTTGACTAGTTTTCCCAGTGAATGGTAGGGTAATGGAAATCGCCCAATATCAGGGTGTTCGGTAGGACCTTCATGTTTTCCAGTGTCTCCAGAAAGGTGGAGTGGTGGTCCTGGGTCATGGAGGGTGATCTGTAGCAGGCCACAAATTGCATTGCAGATTTGCCCGATGTTAGTTGCACATGGATGATCTCAGAGGTATCATGCTGCGCCACTAACCTGGAGGTGTAGGTATCTTTGATGAATATGCATACACCCCCTCCTTTTGTGTTTCGGTCCGTGTTCTGTGACTGAAATGTGTGGTATGAGTTGTAGCCCAGTAGTGCTGGGGTGCTCTCTGGAGCCTTGAACCAGGTTTCAGTTACTGCACAGATGTCGACGTTCTCCATACCGAGGAATGCTTCGAGCGCGTGCAGTTTTTTGTTAATTGTGCTGTTTACGGAGGTGGGTTTGACTTTTGAGCCTTGCCTAAAAAAGGCACTATGGGGGCAGCAAGAGCCATGGCTAGTATTCGAAAGCCTAGGGGTGACAGGAGCAAGCTGTCTCTTGTGAAGCAATGCGGCTTGTCGAGCATGTCATCCCAGGCTGACAGACACTGGATCCCCTTTGAATGACATCAGAAGCTTAGCCAATTGTTGAAATTGATCATTTTTTCTTTATACTGAGGTATCATTCTTGGAGAGGGCAGGATGCTACTCTGGGTCAGTGTCATACCAGCCTGGGCTGCATGATAAGAGAGCTCTTCCATGTCTCTTTTCATGTAGTCCAGGGAGGTACATCTCAGGTCATTCACACCAACATGAACAATGACAGAGTCATATTTGTACTTGTTCTGGAGTGCCCTGAGTGCTTGTGTTAAGTTGCGGATTCTGGCTCCCGACAGGCAGCTAACAATAACCTTCTGCTTGTCCAGCCTAGTGAGTGGGACGTCAGTGTGCCTGACTATAGTCACCTATTACTAGTGTGTTAGGTATGTTATTTCGCCTTAAGGGCTGTGATTGTGCGGCACATTGATTTTGTGTTTTATGTGCTGTGTTTGTGTTTTGTGACGGGAAGTGCAGGTTGTTTGGGTTTCTGCTTTGGAGGTCTTTGATGCTTTTGCAGGTTTTTATTTAGAGCCTCCGAGTATGATTTTGTGTATTTATGTGTATTTTTTGCCAGTGCTGTTTTAGTAGGTCTGTGTGCAGCTGGAGGTGTAACCAATTTTCTGTGGTATGTCCCGGTCCACACTGTAGCGCTCTACTATCTCCAGATCATGTAGCCCCTGGTAGGTTACCCTGGGCCTGAACACTCTTTTCCTCATCCTCATAAGTCTGGGGTGGTTGTCAGCATTGCCCTCTTCACCACGCTCAGTCTCTTGCACATATTGATGTATGAGAGCAACAGCAGCTCCTAGCATTTTCTTAGTTTTGTCAGGTAAAATTTCCCCATCTGTGTACACCGGTGATGCAGAGTTTTTGGGAAAAAAAAGACTGAAAGGTGTCTGCATAGTTTATGGTGGTGTGCTGTAGATGCTGCCAGTGTGATTGGCTAAGTATGATACATTCCACCTGCCAGCTCTAGTACTTGTATTTGAGTGTCTCTATTCTGCTATTTCCCTTTTTTTCTTGTTACACTTGCCATTTCCTGTTTTTTTTATTTTTGTGGTTTAAATCCCAGTGCACGCCATGCACGCCCGTTTAGGCGAGGTAAACAAGGCTATACAGCCTCAGACACACCCTCTTGCTTACATATACACAGTGCTGCCATTTCTTGTGTTTTTTTATTTTGTTTAAGACCTGGTGCGTGCACGCAAACATGTTTAGCTGGAGTAAACAAAGTTATATAACTTGCTTAGCTGGGCTTAGCTAAGTGCAAACTCAGACAACAGTGCTCCAATATGCTTACAGCAAGCATGACACACCCCCTTTTCATGTTACTTGCTTCCCTTGCCTACACGATCCTGTTCTAGCATCTACACGGTTAGGTACAGGTTGTGGACTTAGAATATTTTGTGATTCAGTAAATTTTCCCTCAGTTGCATACCCCACTGCTTTAGCCCATAGATACTCCACTGACACGGAGCCTTTCCCCTTGACAACCACTGTCCCCTGATATTGTTTTGATTCTGCATGCCATAGACTATAAAATGCAAATTTTCTTTAAACTTGGGTTTTCTTTTTTTTTTTTCTTTTGGCATGATCGTGTTTGTGCACCACTGAGATGTGCTTAAATGTCCGAGATCAGCCACAAAAAAAAATATTGCTTTTTATTAAGATTTAACGTTTAGTCTTGCCAATGGCCATATATTTGGCCATTGATGTATCTACAGATGTGAATACATGCTTTTATTTGTTATGTCATGCCTCCGTTTTCTTTTTTGCATAAATGTGTTCTGTTAGTAACTGAACATATTTTTGCACTGACACTGTTCCTGCACGGAGACCTGGCAGCTTCCTGAATTACTAATTCACTTCATTTGCATGGTTTTCACCAGCAAATGAGGTGATTAGCATGCCGCATGGTCTTCCGTGCAGGAACAGTTTAGACAGGATCAGCTGTTTGCTGAATCGCTCAGCGTCCAAACTCCGTGCAGGAGCTGCTACACTGTTCCTGCACAGAGATTTTGCTTTCATAAATCCCAGAGTATGACTATAATATTAGAAACTTTAGATGATGCATTAACTTTCACATCTCAATGAATACTGTTAAACAAGGTTGTTGTGCCTTGAAGAAAGATGTTCCCTAAAAAGAATGGCAAAGCATATCTATCCCATTCAAATAAGGGTCCTTTCCTTTCTGGGAAGATATTATTTCCTGTTCCACTTTCTGGGTTGTGATGGGGCAATGTAACACTTCACCTTCCTTTCCCCAGTCTATTGCAATTTACCCCTTGTAAACAAATCCTATACTTTGAGGTCCCAAGCATAAGGCTAAACCTCATCCCTATATAAAATACATAAAGACTGTCAGATGCTTCATGTTTTTGTTTAGGGTCCATGATGAGCTGTCCCCTATGGTGTCTCAGAGTGGTAATTGCCTGATGAACTCTTCTCTGATTAAATCTAAATGCCAATAGCTTCCTGGACATAATACCCAGGATCTGCATGTGTTGTTTCTGACTCAAACAGTAGTTGTTTTACAATGGGATAAAACTGGTCCAGTTTTAAACTGGGGCTAGTTTACTTCTAGGTATTTTAGAGGATGGAGATTCCTGTGAGCCCATATATTTTAGTATGCACTTTACCATGGCTGTATACTGAATGCTAAATGAAGGGAGAAAACCTCAATAAAAATACTAGAACCACACACAAATTGAGGTCATACGAAGTTGGTACAAAAGGAGCAGACCAGAGCAGGATTAAAATATAAACATGTTATTGTGGTATTTATTAAACGTTTTTATATTTTAATCTGCTCTGGTCCGCTTCTTTCATACGGACTTGGTATGACCTCGATTTGTATATGGCTGTAGACTGCAGTAAGACCTCCAAAGCAGTATTCCTAGTGTCCAAGACATGAACATCCTCCACTCCCAGATCAGCATCGTCAAGCAGAACCTCAGACTTTTTCTGAGTACAGTTGGAAAAAAGTGTTGGCATGCTATGGACCTTTTTTGCAGCTCAGAATGTTCTGCAATGTAACAGTCCATATGGTCTGCACTGCCCATGATGATTACATGATGATGTTGGATGACTACAAGGCAGAAAGAAAGCAGCAAATGTATCTGGGTGAGTTCCAAGCTTAGAGTGCTAACCAAGATGAAAGACTTTCTCATGTGAAAGTGTTTTCTCATTAGCAGCAGTTTCACTCAAGAAATTGGTCTTTAGGAAAAACTGGACATCTGACTGAGTAATGAGTACTCTAGGTCTTTCCTTCCACTTCCCACATTCACATGATATTTTAAAACTAACCAAATGTTATTTTTAAAACATTACTTGTAAACTTCTGTGAATGCTGTTCTTTTCTTTGTCATATTAGGAACAAAGTCCTGAGTAGGAAAATTTAGCAATTTCTGTCATAGCTCTCAACCTTCCATCTTCAAAATGAGGAACACTCACCTTCATAATGTGGAACAAATGGGCGAAATGTGGAACACATACTAATGGCTTACTAACAATTTCAACTAGGAAGGTCACAGGATGGTTAAAATATGTTGGTTTTACTTATAAAGAAGATCATTTAATGAATTAATATGATTAATTTATATTTACCATGGATTTCAGTTAAAAAAATTCTTAACACTGAATGTGTGACAGACTCTTTCAATGTGGAACTTTGAGGAACTTCGAGGAACATGAACTTTTTAAGACCCCAAATGAGGTACATTCCTCTTAATGAAGTACACTTGAGAGGTACGATTTCTATACTGAAAGGACCTGTCTTCTTTTGCCACCATGAAAATTCTGTCTTTGTCTGCAAAGTTCAGTACTTTAAAGATAATTTGGTGAGATTTGTTATTATCACTTGGTGGAAGTTTCAGGGCCTGGTGTATGTCGTCTCAAATTATTGAGGTCCAAGTCTTCAATTTTAGCATTTGTGGCAAGTTCTTTTCCAAAAACAGAATGTATATCCTTTCCCTCGGTGCTCATTTTCAGACCAACTATCCTTCAATTATTCCTTCACTGGTGGTTCTCCAATTCCTCTGCCTTGGCCTGCAGCACTGAAATGTCTCATGGGTAGAGCCAACTGTCTGACTTGCATTCCTGAGGATAACAGATTTGTAGATAAGGCTGTCTTGGCTATGCAAGCTTCTGTCACATCTTAATGTGAAGAGTTCACTGATTTTATTTGTGCATTATCAGACAATACGTTCGGGACCAAATCCGTCAGTTTACCTAACTTGGCAATAATCGCCTCAGTTTTGGAAGCACTTCCATGCCACCATTCCCATTATCATCCATCATCACCAAAATGACACTTTCCTCACACTATATTCAACTTCAAACTCCTGAGACTTGTTACAGCATTATCTGACCATCTGTGGCAAATATATTCCTGTTTTGATGTAAGCAAAAGGAAAGTGAATTGTCATCCAGAGCTCTCATGCCATACGGCTGACCCTTTCAGGGTTAGCTCCATTCCCCTAAGCCATAACATGCCTAAATATGATTATAGCACTGATTTTTGAATGCAGTGTTCTTAGTATTGCTTTCTCTGAATATAATACCCATTGAATATTTTAGAAATACATTTGTTTTAATTATGCTGGTTTGAAATAAGAAGTTCCCATTTTCATTTTAAAGAAGTGATATCAGAATACTGGCTCAGTGACAACTTTTTTCTAAATTATGATTTGATTATTTTTTACAATCATGTCAAAAAGGAATGCTTGTGTTTCCATTCAGCCTGTTGCTAAGCTGACAAATATTAAAGAAAATGAGTGCTGAACTAAGCTTCTAAGTTATTTGCAGAACAGAAATTTGCCTAGCAGTTTCATTGTCTAAGAACTCTATTTTGAGCTGAATACATATAAGCTGAAGCAACTCTTAAAAGTAACTACCTCTTTGAAATTGACATTATTTGCTTACATTATAACAGGTGGTTGTGTCTTGTTTGATTTCAGTGATTCTATATAGAAGAGAAGGTAATAATGTATATTAGTGGAAGTACAATTTGATGATATTATTAATATTTATGTTGTATATTAAATAATGACCCCTAGTGCTGCATGGCCTCCTAGATAAAGCAGGAAAACATGAGTTTGTGTTGATAACAGGGAAACTAATGCTTATGTAAGGACAGATAGAACAGCGTATGAGAATTGCCACAGCCCACATGGATGACGCAAAATGAATCAAGGGATGAACATTCTAGACTTATAGGTCTAGCAAATGATTTTATGGCGTCACACATATGATTCCACAAGAGAGATAGTCACAAGAGCACATACAAAAGTGGCCAACATGTAACTATAGTAGACCTCCTCCTAATAAGGACAGGACACTGTGGTAGAATCAGAGATGCATAGTAATCCCCAGTGAAATAATTGACCCCCCCAGAATAAACCAATGGTTGCCACAATCAGCTATGAGCAATGGTCAGAGAAGGCCCTAAGGTAAACAGATACAAGCCTGCAGATCTGGAAGTTGACTTAAATGAAAAGACAGCATTTCAGGGAATTATTTAAGGCTCTAAACACCTGAGGAGTAAAGGGAAATAGGTGGAGTCAACGAAGAATGTCAGTGTCTCAAAATTTCTGGAAAATGTCTTAGCAAATGGCACGAAAAAACTCTATCAGATTGCAAAGCATGACAGAAAGATAAATGGAGATAGTTATTAGACACCATTCATAAGGGATGCCAGCATCAATCCTCTCAATAGTCCACAGGCATTAAAGACAGATGGTCAGAATATTTTCAGCAGCTTCTGAATGAAGAAAACCCAACAGACACTATAATGCCTCAGACACACACACACACACGCACGCACACGCACACACACACACACACACACACACACACAAACAACAAATATTTTGCTGCACATGTCTGGTCTATATTATTGTGTCTCTCTGGATGTGTCTAAACATCAGAAGCATCACTTCATTAGTGTGTGTATTCATTCCAGTATGTTTCAAATTTTACCTCAGACTATATTATTAGACATTTCCTGTATGGTTTGAGTTACATGTCAGGGTCACCCAAAAGAGATCTAGAGCATATCTATCATCACCTTCAGCTTAGAGTATATAATGCACAGCATATTATACTTGGCCTGCTGCCAGCATGATTGATACATGAATGCATAGGTCTGTCTGGCTCACATGTGTGTGCAGCTCCCAACCGGGTGATCCAGCGAGAGGTTTCCTTGCACGAACCACTGGTATAAGTCTGACATGTACTATATATGTGAATTATGTACACTGCCTGGGTGGTACACAGAAACATTAAAATTAATGCCATGGGTATTGCAGACCTCCTGGCAGTTCACAGAGTTAAAACTCTTCGTATTTAGGTGTGTCTGGTTATCTGAACTAAGTGGGGCCTTGATAGAAACAATGTGCAATCTGTAGTGCCCCAGACCCCCAGAGAATTGAGCTACCTCATAGAAGGCCTAGAAGATGTTTGCTCTCTCCTCTGGTGTCCTGCTGAACCAGATATGGTCTCCCACATGTTATAGGATAATGCTTAGAAACTGCTTTACTAATTGTGGGACTGATGACTGTGATATCCTGACCATGTTCCTCTACAGGTTGCTGAACGTTCCCTGTAGCTAAAATGGTTAATGCTACTCATACCTTTGTATCCCACATTCACAGAATTCTGCTTGTATTTGACACAATTTGCCCAGGTCCCTTAAAGTATCCTTATCCATTTGGAAAGAGTGCAATAGCTCTCGTTTTGTCAGGCAGTGATAAGTCAGATGCTCCCTGTACTACCTCCAGTAGTGTGAATCGCTGAGACATGCAACACTGCAAGCACTAGCTGTGACTGCACTCACCAAAAGATGGTCCTGTGCTACCGCCACTGCAGTTTTTCATATAGCTATCATCAGATGCACCGCAAATCTCAGTGAACAAAATGGGTAATTGTGGCTGCATAGTACTGCCTTTTTATACATGTCTGAATCGGTTTGCCATGTAGGGTTTCTTCATTTTTTTTGTTTGTTTTAGCAATTATTAATGTGTCATTTTTAGTATAACTTTTAGTTTAGTTTTGTTTAACATATCCTGGAATCACAGAGCTTGAAGTAGGGCAGCAATGTGTGGAATATCACACTGGTTTATGGGGGAAGAGCTATTTAGCAAGTATACATGCTAATTGACATTTACAACACACCTGTACTAGTAAACCACTCCCATGCTTTTAAACAGGTATATAAATGGAATAGTGAATTTTTACTACATCCGCGGTGGTGTAGCAGTAGCGTTGTTGCCTCACAGCAAGAGGTTCTCCCGTTCAATTCTTGGCTGGAGTGCAGGGAGTGCCTTCTGTGTGGAGTCTGCTTGTCCTCCCCGCATTTGAAAGACATGCGTAAATGGGCGTACCTTTGTTGAAGGTTGAACGTCAAGCTGGCACCTCGGCATTCATGAAAATCTACTACCAATCATTAGCGGACCGGAGTTCTGCTGTGGCGACCCCTAACTGGGAAAAGCCGAAAGACAAACAACAACAACATTCTGTTTTTTTCAACTACTTTTTGGATCACGTGTTTGTGTGTTTTTAATAAAGATTCAGCTTGAAGTAACTTGTGCTTCTCTACTTTCATTAGTGAGTTAATACTTTGGAATATTTATAAATAATTTCTACCACCTGTTATTAGGTGGGGTATTCCCAGTACGGTTTTTATTAGGTTCCTGAACTCTAGGGAATCTTAGATATTTCACACTGAGAAGTTTCCTCATTGTTTGTAACATCGATATGCACTGTATGCATGCTCTGCATATTGGAGTCTTTGTCTTTGAATCAGTCATGTTTTGTATTTTGCCGTTACCCATGTAATTTTGTACTGTACAGTGTGCTAATACTGTATGCATATTTACCTTTTTAGAATTGCAGTTCTATAAATTGTTGGGCATAGCATGAGACAGGGGCACTTTGAAGCTTGACTTGGGTTTACAGAATATACTTCCCTGTTGTACTTCTGATGATACAGCTCTCTTAGTCCCTTCAACGTAAGGTTCCCTGGCATAAACATGAACGTTTCCTTTATCGTTTCAGGTGGTAACGGTGCACTGCCTTTCTTCTGGGAATGATAGTTTACCGTGGAGTGACTATTAGAACTGCAAACTTAGCTGAGACATGTGGATGATCCTAAAGAACGGTTGTTTATGTTATTTGCACAAAACAAATGTCATAAATCTAAAGCAGTTTTGTTCCCTTGGAAAGTCTTTTCTTCTGCTTGTTGATGATTAAATAATATATTGATACCTCATCTTTGATGGCAAGTGAGGTTCTGCCTCAACTGCCAAAGGTCACTTCAGTCATGGAATGATGAAGTTAAAGGCAATGCAGAGGGCCTTATAGTTTTTTTGCAGTAAAATAGAGTATATGTGCGAGAAGTAAATGTGTTTAAGTTATTTTTACATGTGTGGTCCCCACACTGAACTTGGGGACAACGATTCTTTAGTTTTTTAAACAAGAGCTTACTTCTAAAACTCCATAGATGTTCATGGAGTCAATTTTGAGGCTAGGTTTTCCACTCTTGAACCTAATTAAATTAGAAACATATAGATAAAAGGATGACTTTTATTAATATTCACCAGCTTGTAGTCCAGATACTCATTTACCCATTAGTTGATCTGCACTGAACATGTCAATAAGCAGATAATTTGCTTATGCCAATGGAATTATGTTTCTATTTTCTTTGACTTTATTTTATAGTATCCCCAAGGAAAATTACTTTAACAACTTCATCCCCAGCTGCACAGAATCCAGTAACTTGCAGCCAGGGGTTCAGAAAGCTATTTTCCCATCTACCCACTTGGATGTGTGAGTGCTTGAACTCAAAAGTGAGTTAAGAGACATATAGCTGCTTAACTGCTGGATGCAATCAAGGTCTTGTTGCATAAATGATATGTGATGAAGGGAAACAGGGAGAGAGGCTTAAGGTTTAGGGATAGTGGGGGGGGTTGGGTTTAGAGTGCAATCAGGAATTAGCACAGGGTGACTGTTATAGAGAGGAAGGGGATTTTAGGTTTAGAGAGTGGTCAGGAGTTAGCACAAGGTTAGGGTTAGGGAGAATGATTTTTAGGTTTAGAGAGTAAGTGGTAGATTAGGTTTAGGGAGGGGATCAGGATTTTAGGTTTAGTGAGCAAATAGAGAAGATTGGAGGGTTAGGGTTAGGGAGGAGAGGGGAATTTTAAGTAAAGAGAGCAATCAGTATTTGTTTTTAGGGTTAGGGACAGGGTTCTGTGAGGGACAGTTAGCTTAGTAGTAGTCCACAGGAACTGGGGTCATGAGTGTTAGGGTACTTGCCAACATGAGCAAGTGGCAGCAAGGAGGTGTGTCGAGAGCTAATGGTAAATGGGCACTTATAGTAGACCTTCCTCAAGACGTAAATGTGTGTGTCAACTCATTGTTTTTTCTCTCTTTCCTACACAGAAGATTACATTTTTACTGGATTTTTATTTCACTGAGTAGAAGGGATACTTCTTCAGAAATTCTAGCCCATATGACTGCCTGGGGTACTGCAAAGCTGTTCTTTTTACTAAGTGCTGCAAACTCAGGTGTTATGACAGATTAATTGGGATAGATGTAGATATTTCTTCTTCTGTTGGAATAATCTCTGTGTGTTAGGTCAATTAAATTAACTCATTACACGTGTCAATATGTTGTTAATATTTGTCTCTTATGTTTAAGGCTTTTATTTGTTTTATATAATTATTTACTATCTTATTGGAGTCACTAGTAGATTGAGATCAGTTTTTAGACCATTACAAGAACTTTAGCACATCAGTTCTAGTGCCCAGATAAGAGATTATTAGATTTCATTATTGCTTTGAAGGTCTAATCCAGCCATTTCTTTAAGTTGTGTATGACAAGGCATTTGCCTGGTATATAACATCCCTCTCTATAACTTTGTCTAGCTTTGATGACTTTAAAGATCTATCTTAACATTTGAATAATCTGCAGTATACTTTTAAGAATGATAGAATCATGAAATTGGTTCAGAACAATCCTGCATGTGGTCTGCCTGCCTAAAATAACATATTTAACATAAAATGGATTCCAGAACCGAAGTAACATTTGATTTCATGATGTGGTTGGACCTCTCCATGGCAATCAATGCACAGGAGATTGTAAAAAGTATAAATTGGTAGGGACTGCAAATCAATATCTATTGGTATCAGTGCTCCGGACGTGTGGTTAAAGCTAGTGTTAAGATATCTTAGTTTTGATTATTCATATCTTGTTTATGCAAGAAGCATTAATAATAATAATAATAATAATAATAATAATAATAATAATAATAATAATAATAATAATAATAATAATAATAAATATATTTGCCACATATCAGAGAAATGAAGGAGGGATACCATTTTTATTTTTACTTGTATGTACTCCCTGGAGACTATCAGTATGAGAGATTGGAAACACAAGCTGCTTGGTCATCATTACAAAAAAATTAAGATAATTGTTTTACATTTGTGAGTTTTTAGCAGTCCTAAAGTGTATCAGGGTTGAGACATGTACAGTTTTAGACAGCTTCACTCTTTAAATGAGGTTATACTTCATCTAGGAATAGTCATGAAAATTGTATTCTCCCAGTTGGGCATGTCGAGAGTAGTAGCAGGGGAAAGTTTTTCTCCCCACTGCTAACTGTTACCAGCAAAGTGTAGAATGCTAAGAACAGATTAGATGTTGGAAGTCAGTTTAGTTTCTTCGTTAGATTATGTGCAGTGCACAATGTTACGGCCGTGGTGGTGCAGCAGTTAGAGTTGTTGCTTCACAGCAAGAGGCTCTCCGGTTTGATTCTCGGCTGGAGTGACTTCTGTGCGGAGTCTGCATATCCTCCCCATGGTCAAGTGAACTTTAAAGACATGCAAGTAGGTGTGCCTTCTTTGAAGGTTGGGCACTGGGCTGGCAATTCACCACTGTAAAAATCCACTGCCAATCATAAGTGGACTGGTGATCCAACGTGGCAACCCCTAACTGGGAAAAGCCAAAAGACATTACTTTACAATGTTTACACCTGTATAGATTGGATAAACATTCGGGTATTGTCTAAACACCTACTTATCTGCAATTTAAGTATTGTTTACAGGTCATGTCACCTTGGTAGTCTCTTCTTGATCAGGACAATGTGGACCCTCTCTAATTCCACATGTTTTTCTCTCAGAATTCCTGCTTCTTCTGGCTTTTTCCAGTGGTCATCTGAAAAAGTAAATTCAACTCTTTTAGACAATGCTCCTCTTCATCCTACATTCTATACCTGGATCACCCATAAAGTGACAACTTAAGGTTACATTACATGTTTTAATGCTAGTCTTATGAAATTATGAATTGTGGATAATGTCAAACTGATCAATCTATAGGAGTGACTCAGTTGCCTATAGTGGCATAACTCCTCAGATCATTTAACCTTACATCTTTGCTCTGTCCAACTATCTATCCAAATCCATTCATGCCATTCGTCCTTCCATTCACCCACCCATTTTCTCTCCATTCATCCTAGTGAATGCTGGGGGGCTGGCAGATTTTCAATGACAAGCTAATCTTTCCTGTCCCTAGAATCACTCCTCAGCTCATCCTGTAGAATTATTAGACATTTCCTTGAAAACTTGGAGATACAATTTTCTACTACTACTACTCTTCCTACTATTGCTACTTCTGTTGCTATTAATTACCACTATGACTGCTACTGATCTTACTGCTATTACTACAGCTACTAGTGCTAGTACTACTATGATTACCACTGCTAGTACTGCTACTACTATACTACTAATGCGTTTACTGTTAATAATGCTGCTAGTGCAACTCCTCCTCCTCCTACTGCTAGTACTACTATTACTGCTATTGCTAATACTATTGTTACTATTACTGTTACTGCTACTACTACTGCTGTTACTACTACTGCTACTCTTACTGCTACTACTATTACTATAACTGCTGTTACTAGTACCGCTACACTTATTGCTACTAGTGTTACTATTGTAGCTGCTACTTCTGTTACAGCTACTACTATAGCTATTCTTAAAGCGTCTTGTAGTACAACTGCTGCTACTGCTGTTGTTACATCAGTTATTACTATGGCTTCTGCTACTTCTGCAACTACCATGACTGCCTCTACTACTACAGCTACTGTTGCTGCTACTACCGCTGTTAGTATTGTTATTACTGTTTCCACTATAATGAGTGCTACTACTGCTGCTACTACTGTTGTTTCTGCTTCTAGTACTTTTGCCACTACTAGTGTTACTACTGGTGCAGCTACTGTTAGTGCTGCTGCTACATATTTTAGTACTACTACAACTGCTGCTATTTCTACTAATATCACTGTTGTTATTGTTACTTCTACTGCTGTTGTTATTGCTACTTATAGCAAGACACATTCCAGCTGACCTTATTTGCCAGCTTTCAAATACCTCTGCTCAGGAGTGCAACTGTTTCATTTGTTAATGCCACATTGATAGCCATTTAAAGTCATGTGTAACATGATACCAGTCAACAAACTATAAAACGCAAATCCCGGTGATGCTAAATGAAACAACATTGAACTGGCCATCAAGACTTCATGAGTCCATGGCATTAGTTCTACAAATAAAACCGTTAAGCCTATGCAAGGCTCCACCTTTTTCTATGAAGAGATTAATTTAACTCTGGAATACCAACTGAAATTTCTTATCCTTTTCATGGCTGTATCATCTACTTGGGGCTACTCTAATTCCAAAATAGCAGAAGCCATGATCTCCAGTACTGATAACTACCTCTTTCAAATTCATGATACCTGAGCTGCGTTAAATTTCCCTCATGTAGATTACAGAAAAATCAAGTTAGTTGCTTACATAGCAGCCAAGTGAGGAAACATTACAAAATGAATGACTTCATCAAAAACAAACACGGATCAGTTAAGGAAGATGTTTATTGCTGATGCCCCATAATGTCTGCAAGGCAGCAAACAATTAGTACAACTATAAATGTCCTCCAACAGTACAGCTCATAAAGTATAGAGCAGTAGGACAGGGACAGTTGTGTGCATGCTGCCTTGCAGTAATATGGGAACACTCTTGTAAATCAGAGGTTTTTTTTTTTCCAGAAGTGTTCCACAGTTACACATTAAAAATAGATGAAATGTTTGTCACATACTCCCTTACTATTCAAAACCACAGGTTACAACTCTCCCCACTAATTCAGTACATATATACTCTCTGAAATATGCTGTACTGCATGAATTTTACAACATGCCTGCACTTGCACATCGTATGACCACTAAAAAATGTAGTTTTGGGGATCACATTAAATACAGACCACTGTATGTTGCTGTTATTGTAGGCATGCATAGTATCAGCTGTATGCTGCTCCCATTGTAGGCATGCATGATATCAGTTGTATTTTGCTGCTATCGTGGGCATGCATACTATCAGCTGTATGCTGCTCCCATTGTAGGCATGCATGATATCAGCTGTGTGCTGCTCCCATTGTAGGCATGCATGATATCAGCCATGTGCTGCTGCTTTCATGGGCATGCATAGTATCAGCTGTGTGCTGCTCCCATTGTAGGTATGTATGATATCAGCCGTATGCTGCTGCTATAGTGGCCATGCATAGTATCAGCTGTATGCTGCTCCCATTGTAGGCATGCATGATATCAGCCATGTGCTGCTGCTTTCATGGGCATGCATAGTATCAGCTGTGTGCTGCTCCCATTGTAGGCATGCATGATATCAGCCATGTGCTGCTGCTTTCATGGGCATGCATAGCATCCACTGTATGCTACTCCCATTGTAGGCATGCATGATATCAGCTGTGTGCTGCTGCTTTCATGGGCATACATAGTATCAGCTGTATGCTGCTCCCATTGTAGGTATGTATGATATCAGCCATATGCTGCTGCTATAGTGGCCATGCATAGTATCAGCTGTATGCTGCTCCCATTGTAGGCATGCATGATATCAGCCGTGTGCTGTTGCTGCTGTTGCTACTTTATCCCTCCCCTGCTCCACCATAGCAATATCTACTAATCCTAAACCTAACCCTGCCCCTAACCCTAATGTGCATCTGAACTTAAAAAAAGCCCTTCCCATGACATTACTACTGAACAAGACAGCTCTGACTCCACACACACACACATACACACACACACACACACACACACACACACACACACACACACACACCCTTACTTCTATCCCCTAACCTAACCCTAAACGCACACTTAACTTATTCTCTTACATAACCCTTACTCTAGCCATATCTGACACACATTTGCACAAATAAACTTAGCATACATTCCACTTACCTTTTTCAGCAAAGCAAACATTTGATGAAATGTCCATTCAATGGACAATGCTGATTGAAGAAACAACACTGCACTTCCAGCTGCTGAGCAAAGTAATGGACAACCAAACACACAGCAATATATATAAGATTACCTAAAATGATCTAAACCAGCATAAGGTTGGTAGTAAAAATATCTACAGCAAAATATCTAAACTGAAAAATAGCTAAACATAGAATACTGGCAAAATCTAACCACATTCAAAACCAATGTTATTTTTTTTTTGGGGGGGGTCTTGCCCCCTGCACCTCCCTTTGAATTATATATATGAACCCTAATGTTACAAAACACTGGGCGAGGGGCTTAAACCCTTCCCTAGTATAACTTTAATTTTTGACAATATTTTATGTTTAGATATTTTTTAATTTAAATGTTTTGCTGTCCATATTTCTACTATTGTTTTTATGCAGTTTTATGTAAATGTATATTGGTAGATAAATATAGATATATAATACAGACACATCTGCCTGTCTATCTAATTATCTATCTATTTATGTCTTTGTATGTGTGTATATAAAAGGGAAAGCAGAAAAAATAAAAAAATCTAGTGAGCTACTGGCCTGTCACAGCAACAGCTAGCAGTAAACACATGGGAAGAAATCTTGAAGGAAAAACAGGCTTCCTTTTTACAGGAAAATAATCTACAGACATGGACTCATCACCAGAATGAGCTGTCTTTAAGTTCTGATCCAGTACCTAGAATTGTTTACAGGAAAACTTGACAGAAGAATACAAGTAGATATGACACAGTTGGACTTCTCTGTGGCTCATAACACAGTCCCACACAGGAGAAAGGCTAGTGGAGGTGTGATGCTGAGGGGTTAGACTGTGGCTTCATTGTAAAGAGGATGCAGACAGTTTTGGTGAGAAGGCTGATGTCAAGAATATGAAAAATGTCCAGCGAACTCCTAAATGAGTCAGTCCTTCCGTACATTCTGTTTAATAGGTTTGCTTGCCAAGTTGGCTACATCCTTTTCATGTCTCACTAAGTAACATTAACACACACACACACACACACACACACACACACACACACACACACACACACACACACACACACACACACACACATGTATGGTTTACCTAGGAGAGATCAAAACACCATACAGTGAATCACCAATTTTCAAAAACTAAATATCAAAACCGGTGATTTGAAATCTCTAGAAAAAAGGAAAGAAATCTGTTTTTGCTGGGGGACAAGCCCTTAGGCACCCCACTGTGTTGGGGACACCACATCCTTAAATTATATATACCAACTCTATAGTTGCACCACAGTGTAGAAAAGGTGAAAAATCCCAGAAAAATGCACCACTGGCTTGCACAATGCAACACATTGTGGTGAAAGCAATCATGGCATTACATGGTTGATCTACAGCCATTCGTCCACCAGTGTTTGAACAACCTGTAAATATGCCCAGAGTTACAGTACACAAGAACTCAGACAAAGGGAGAAAGAGATAAATATAGAGAGAGACAGACAGACAAAGAGACAGAGAGATAACCGACAATCTCCTTGAACCAGAACTCAGATGTGTGTACTCCAGTCCGCTAATGACACCACCACTGCAGTATATGAACCAGAACTCAGATAAACCGGTAAAATGATGCAGAATTTTTGGCCTCGAGAGTGTATCTCAGTCCTGCTCCCTACTAATAGTAGTTGGTTGGGGTTTGTTGTATGTTTTTTTTCAAAGTGGGCAGTTGTGGCAGTGATGGGAATAAAACTGGAGCTGAATTGTTGGCCAGTAGATTTGTTCTATCTTCTGGCTCCATGCAGGTGACTCCATTTACTGCACATTACTGTGTGCTGCCTTTGAGCTTTCAGAAATAGAAAAAGAAAGCCTTGTGGCTATCCTTTGCTTGGAAGGATATCTTTAACTCAGATTTGGCTTTAGTAGGCTTAATTTGACACTTAGGTGTTTGTTTAGATTGATGAGAGTGTTTTTATTATGCTGGGAGTAGCACTTCTGATCTTGGATATGACTTTTTTATTGTAAAACCTGTTTATGTGTGGATTCCACCAGGGTGGATTGTTTTTTTGAGTAAATTCTAGGCATATTTCTATTAGGCACAGTTGTCTCCATGCATTTATTGACATGATTGTACAGGGTTTCTGTGAATAATTCTGCATAGACAGCTATGTTCTCAAGGTTTGGGGGGCTTGATAGTTTGACAGGTTATCACTTAGTAGTAGGAAACATTTCTTTAGAATAATTCTGGGTTAGCTGGGATCACAGTACTGATTTTTATTATGAAGGAGATAGCTGTACACCGATACAAAAGTATTTGCAAGCCACCCTATATCAAAGCATCCTGGGAAAATATTTTTCAGGGGTCATTTGAGTATTGAGTGATATTCTATAGATTATAATAAATCAAGGAAGAGAAATGCTAAAAACATAAAATTAGTATATAGGTGAATATTAGGGTAACTGACCTGAAGGGTTATAGGTTCATAGGTTGGTACTAGGCTATTGGCCCTAGGGCCTATACAAGCCTAGCCATAACAATTCCCTGGCTATTTCTTCCCACACTGTTTACTTCCTGGACCCCTGTCTAGCAGGGCAACTGACATGATCCCTGGGGTGAATTTCCTTTCTCCCATCCAATCGTAATGGTTCCTTTTGAAGAGGGCCAAAGAGGTGCTCTGCTTGACATGTATGGGCAGTCTATTCCAGAGTCTGGGGAGTCTCTGGGTCAGGAACCTATCCCTCCAGCATGTTTTGTTTATTGTGATGACAAGGTTTAGATCCCTAGAGGCTCTGAGGGATTGGGATTTCTTTAAGTGTAGCATGTCCAACAGCTCTGGGTTTGACATGGCCTTGTATGTTAAGCAGAGATCGCCACTGAGCAGATGATATGTGACAAAGTATAGCTGGAGTTTTTTAAGGTGGTCAGCATAGGGCATCTGCTTTAGGCCTGTGATTCTTTTAGTGAGGTATTTCTGCGGCCTTCCCAGTTGTTGCAGGTGTCTTGAGAGGTACATACCAAATGGGGCATTGTAGTCTATAATGGGTCTAATGAGGGATGAATACAGTGGGACAATGACCCCCTTTTTTTCCTGGATGAAAAGCCCTTAGTGATGAGGTGTGCCACATAGAAGGATTTCCTGACTGTTGTGGCGATGTGGTTATTGAAGGTGAGACCAGTGTCCACCTGTGTCCCTAAGTCTCTTATCACACTTTAGGTGTTTAGTGTATTGCCACCTATGTGGTATTTCATGGGTACATGTTTTTTCCCAAAGGGGATAACTATACATTTCATGGCAGTGAGCTTGAGCCCATGGCTCTGGCACCAAGCATCTGTTTCTGTAAGGCCCTTTTGTAGAGTATCCACATCATTTGGAGATTCAATAATGGCTCCCAGTTTGCAGTCATCTGTGAACTTTGTTAGCCAGAGTCCTTTAGTATTGGCCTGTACTTTAGAGAAGTAGATGCCAAACAAGAGTGGTCCCAGGACTGAACCCTTGTCACTTGTCTGAATTAGATTTGGAGTCAGCTACTTTTACAGTGTGGGTTCTGTTAGTAAGCCAGTTGGCAACCCATCAAGTGATGTAGGGATTAATGCCCAGCTTAGTAAGTTTATCTATGATTCCAGAGTGGGGGATGGTCAAACAAAAGAGTGGGGGATGGTGTCAAAGGCCTTGGCGAGGTCCAGATAGACTGTGTGGACCGCCTTACCATCTTCCACGGCTCTGGAGACTGATTCAAAGAAATCAATCAGGTTCAGGAGAAAAGATTGTCCCTTCACGAACCCAAACTGGGTGGGGTCCAGTGTTTGAAGGTTGCCAATGTCTTTGTTTATAAGTTCCGTGATAATACATTCCATGGCCATGCAGATCAGGCTCGTCAGACTGATGGGGTGGTAGTTCCCAGGATCCAAGGTGGATCCTCCCTTGTGGACTGGGATAACTGTAGCTGTGCGCCACTCAGTGGGCACGAAGCCTGAGGTGAGGCTATGATTAAGCATGACACGTGGGTGAGGTGCCAGTTCATTTTGTAGTTCATGTAGTACATAGCTCGGGATGTCATCTGGTCCCATGGATGCTGTATTCTTAGCTTTGGAGAGTGCGTTTTTTTACCTGAGTGGACGTTATTACCTGAATTTGGCAATAACAAGAACGCAAGCAAACCAATTAAAGTGAATGATTCAGACATGGCCCTATGAAGACCTTTTTAAATGAGAAGGTGACAAACCCATGACAAATGTCTGTGAATGTTACCAGTAATAGTAGTAGTTCAGTGGTTGATTGCAAAAATAAGTATAGAAAGGAAACCTAGAGGACAGAACTAGGATGGGTAGCAGCAGAATGGCTGGACATATATTAGTGATGGACTCATAAGGGTAGTGTCCTTTTCTGCCAGTCATTTTTTATCCTCAGACTCCCACACAGTAAAACTGCAACCTTCATTTGAACAGTTGATTCAAGAGCATATGTACTGCTTCAACCCTCCTGATCACTACCAATTGATTGATCAATACCCACAAAAGTATGATGCACCCCAGTTTCTGTGCTTTTGTGCCCACCTCTCCCCAACATGAGGTAAACGCCATCAAATAGTCAATATTATCCCACCATAGCAAGCTGTCTGCTGGAGATGATATGCACTGCGCAAGGGTACTTCGGTGATCTCTAATTACGCTGTTGACAAGGGTGTGTGCAGAGACGTCCAGGAGCTGAGAAGCCTCGATAACACTCCTTGATCTAGTACTAGAGCATTAGTTTGTTAGGCCACATTTTACAAGCTTCAATATCGTCAAGGTAAAACAATGGTAACCACAGAGTAAATGCAACCTTAGTAACCATTTTATGCATCACAGGTGTCCTCATGTTATGTTAACAATGGAAAGGTATTACGATTTATCATATGCTGTGATCTTTTTATAAAGAAACTTGGCTAACCAATACCCCATGCCTAATTAAGGGTGTTACACTAAGCGGTCAGCTATACAGCATTATCAGCTATCAGAGCATAATGGAAAACAGTACAATAACAAATCTATTATCCATTCTGCACTGATGTGTGTATGTTGTTGCCCTATTACACATAAATCACACCATTTTGTTTGCTTAAGGTACACAGATACAGCTCCAGACCTTTTTTTTTTGTTCATTACCTTGCTACAAAGCAAGTATCACATAGCATAAATATAAATAAAACAAGAATAAAATAATGTGCAAAATTAAATCAGAAATGTATATGTCATTGCAAATAATAATATATATAAAAACCTGATTAAAGACAGACAGGACAATTGTTGTGGAAACTTTCCCCAGGTCTGGTAAAATAGCAAAGTGGTCACAAACAACACTGATTTTGTTTTTCCTTGTAGTCATTAAGTTAACTTCAGTGTTTTACATGGATATCTTGTCTAGTTGAATACAAATACAGTTGGAATATCAGGAGATCATGTGTGATATGACAACAAACTGAACAAAGGACTTTTGTAATTGCAATAAGACATTCCAAGGCAGAGTAAAGGTGTGCGGATATGCAACGTGACTTTTTTTATTAAAAAATTAGCTTTACCAAACACACACACAAACAAGGAACATATTTACAGAAATACTTACACTGCATTTTCACACAGACAAGAAATGTATTTACAAAAATATTTACACTGCATTTACAAAGAATGTAGTTACAGAAATATTTACAATGCATTTACACACAAACAAGGAAAATATTTACACTGCATTATACTTTTTCTGATGATATAACAATGGTCCAAAAACTCATATCCCCTTTGCCTCATTTGAAAAGAGAAACGTTCAGCAATTCAGCATTTAATAGGCCAGTGTAGCTAACTGTGATTACTCATAATATCTACTAATCCATCAAGTTTTGAACTTAATCTCTCCCATACCCCTTACTTGTCTGTTCATTATACCCCTGTCCATTTGAAATCATACCCCTCTATACTTTGCTATCAATAAAACTGCAGCTAGTTTAATGGCAGTCATACTTCATCCCTCACTTACATTTTACCTTGATCTTGGTCCCACTTTTTGTAAAAGAGTCACTTTAATAACTTGTGTACTTAACACCTTCACACGTCTTATACCAGGCTACCTCCTTAATGAACTTTAGGGACATGATACACTTTTTATTATTTTAAAAGTAAGCAATGTTATTCCCTTAAAACTAACAGCAACAAACACAGACCTGCACATCTAACTTCATCAGCATGAGTGACCTATTAATTAACATCAAGCATATTTCATATCTGGCGGGGACAAAAACATGTATTGCACTGGACCACTAAAACTGACCTTATTATGTCACTTACATAAGAGATGATTTGCTGGTCTTCTCTTCTATTATATAAATAAAAAAATAAGGAAAAAATAAGACAAGGAAAAAACAACTTTCAATCCAGTTATGAATTAGGAAAAATACCTTCCTCAAATTATAAGCATTCCTGTGCCTAGAAAGTTGCTTATTGACCACTGTGAAGATATAAAGGAAAAAAATGCACCACTTTCCTTCCACCCCCCCCCCCCCAAGTCACACTAACCAAATATCCTACCATAAGGATGATAGCTGCAAGCCTTTAACTGGAGACACACACTATATAGTAAAACATTTGATATCAATGAAATAATATACTTAACTGACACAAAAATTCAGATACGCTATGGCAGCATATTCTTCCCATTACAAATCAATACTAACTAATGGAGACTGACCACAATAAAAAATAATTTTAGTCTAATCAATACACCAGTATGCTAGGATTGCTGATTCAATGGCTCCAGTAACTAGTGGAATAATTTAACATGCAGTGACATCCTTGTAGACATTAGCAGCACTAAAACTGTCAGGCTTCCAAATTAGAGACCTTTAGTCAGCCTTCAGCATGTCTTTTTGCCTTTTTCAAACATGATAATCACTTAAAATATCTCCTATATAATATTTTATTTTAACATTGCAATCACCTGTTATCTTATGCACTGTATAATTAAAACTTTACTAGGTGTTCTTGCAAGATATCTTTTTCACAAAATGTGTAAACTTACATCAGTTCTACTATGTAATTCCAACCCAGTAAGCACATTCATTTCACCTTTAAATTTATATACAAGTTCCTCATCTTGAAGAAACTGTGCCAGACCAATCCGATATATGTTTATAATAATATTTTTACTAAAAAAGTCTTATGTCTTATAAACAAAATCAACTACTAGTTTAGCATCTGTTACAGGATACATTACATGACCCTGGAAATTCATATCAGGTTTTTAAACATCATGGACGAACTTTACATAAATAAAAATGTCATAATTTTTTGAGACCTTAATTACCGATTAGTTGACTAGAGTACTTACATCTCCAACATAAGATATGCACAGAACTTTCTGGATCTAATAATTAAAAGCTAAATGGACCAGGTTGTTACTAGCCTAACTAGCGGACAAAATATTGACCTTTTACTTACAACTGTAGCATTACCATATACAACTCCACTATTAACTTAATCTCTGGTTTAGTCAGATGATTAGCTAGGAACCTTTCCTTCAAACTATCTAACCCCCTTCAAACCAATATATCAGAATACAATGCCTTCAAGTGCACAAATCTGTTCAGCTTCTATTATGAAATCTTGAAATTTCCATAAAGAAACATCACTCCAGACAACACCTCTGTAAATTGATTCACAAAGGAGCTTTGTGCCCACATAAATAAATGTATAGACCTGGCAATCTTACCTAGATCCTAATAGAATAGGAAATTTAAAACAAACCACCTCGATGGTCCATCAACATAAATAACATCTACAATAAAAGAAAAATCATTAAAGTATATAACAAATCTAAAGACTCCCAAGTCAAGGAAATGTTAAGAATTTGACTGAAGATTTTAAAAAAAAAAACACTAAAATTTACGAAGGCAGCCTATCAACTGAACTTGACATCTGAAGCCAAGGGCAATTGCAGAGTGTTCAGTTATATTAGAAAAATAAGAAACAATACTCAACAATGTACTCGACTCATACTAAATAAGTAAATCTACTCAGATCTGGTAGAGACTGCCAATATACTAACAAATATATTTCACTCCTGAGATGATAATACAAAGCCCTACAATACCAGTATTTCTCAAATCCCTTACCATCCCTAAAGAACATATAGTAAAAGTAATGCCCGAGACAAAGAACACTTCCTTCATGGGATCGCATGACATCCCGGACTGGTTATTAAATAGTACTAAACATGCCCTGGTGGAACCTCTCCATAAGCTATTTAACCTGAGGCTGACTGCAGGCTCCATTTTGGAAACATGGCATACAGCACTGCAGATTCCACTACATGAAGGTGGCCCTCCTGCTGACCCCAAAACCTATATGTCTATCAGTCTGGCTTGTCTCATTTGTAAGGCCATGGAACACAGTACAACAGACATGATAAGCATAGCTATTAAAAAAAAATCTCATCAGGCAGAGCTGTGGCAATTTGCTTTTTTAAAGGTCTAATGAACCTGGTAAACTTCTTTGAAAAAGTAACACAAGCTGCTGGCAGTGGTCATATTGTACACACGGCCTACTTTGGTTTGGCCAAGTCATGTGACACCTTACTCTGTGCTAACATAAATCATAAATTAAATGTTTTGCAGGTAGATCCCTTATATGGTAAGATGGACAACAAGATAGCTTAAAGACAGAACCCACATGATGCGGGTGGCAGGGGCAGCATTAGAGAACATTAAGATGACCTGAGGTGTCCTGCAGGGTTCAGTGCTAGGACTGCTTTTGTATGGTTTTTACTTCTGTGACCTATAGACTAAAAACCAAGACCTCTGGCTAGCCAACTTGCAGAAGACTAGAGAATTGGAGTTATTGTCAAGCCCTCCCTCCCCAACAAAAAAGGCCTCCAGCATTAAGATGCACTTATAAATGTCTGGTGTATTGAAAATGGGTTTAAATTAAATGCAAAAACTCTGGCATTGCCACATTAGTCAGGAAAAACCTTCCAGCATGTAGCACCGACAATACTCTGTTTCAAAATAAAAATGTAATTAGAGACCTGAGAATCAGGATTAAAGATTCCCATTCCCTCTCCTTTGATCACCATGTAGCAAGGGGTGTCAGGAAAACCTTGCTTGTCACAGTTACTCACCGAGGGAATATTATCTGGAACTTAAGAGGCCATTGCCCCCTTGTATTCAGCATTGATCAGACCAATTACAGACTATAATACCTCCTCAGGGTGTATGTTGCCAGACATATCAAACAGTTGAAAAGACCCCATAGGCTCCCGACAAGGAGGATCACAGGCTTAAAATCCCTATGTTACCAGAAAAGACTTGAAGCACTATCAGTATCTTCTGTGCCTTATAGGCTCCTGATATGATAACTTTACCTTCAGAACCATCAAGGACCCAGAAGTCCGGGATCTTTTGTACCAAATCGAACTGTCCCACAAACACCAGAACAAGGGATCTAAACCTACTTCACCAGATTAACAAAATAATGCAGAGACAGATACTTTACCTTGCATCTTTCTCACCTAAGGCATAGACTCCACCAAAGATAAAGCAGCGTAATATGCTAACTTCCTTCAAATGGGACTGGGCTTATTGTATTCATGAATGCATCCTGTGTTTGACTGGCCTAGACAGCCGCGAGAGGGAAAGGTAGAGTCTAGGATAAGAACTGGCAGGGTACAACGGTTACAATGCTTGGTAACCTTGAACTTCCAAATTTCTATGATTCCTATAGGGTCCTTTAAATTACTTTTACTAACATGAATATATGCTTGACCTATAACATATTAACTTGCCTTGAATTATGGATAAATATTACAGATTTATGGTTTTCAAAAAAATTAAATTGAGTTGAAATCCATGAATTGCACCAGTGATTTCTAATTGTACTTACTTACCCATGGAAAAATTTGCCGTTTGAGTATTCAAGGTTTCAGGATTTTTTTCTTGTGAAAATGAGCTTAAGAAGGGGATCCATAAATATATATATATATATATATATATATATATATATATATATATATATATATATATATATATATATATATATATGTAGAGAGAGAGAGAGAGAGAGAGATGTACACAGTTTACTATCACAGTTGTGAAGCCCACAATCTTGAAACTCATAATATGAGACCATATTGGAAGACAGAAGTGGTAAAGATCACAATCTCTAAACATCTCAATTACTGAATGCATGAACCTAGGAAAGAATATTAACATGTGTCCTATGGGGGTGCAACTCTAGGACCAAGTGCTAACATGGGCCCTGCTGGGGTGTAGACCCAGGACGGAGTGCTAATATTGGTTCTGCAGGGGGGGTAAGTCTAGCAGTCTGATATTATGATCTTCAACATTTTGGTCTTTTGATATTATGTTCTCTTCATCATGATTTCCAAAACTGTGGGAATCAAAATTGTGATAGTAATCCTATATATACATTCATTTTATTTTGAATTTATTGTACTGACCCCATTGGACCTTCTTCATTCTCAAATGGGGGTTAAGACAATTTATGCATAACATTAAATACAGAGTGAATGACAAAGCATAGTAGATACATACGTTATATACATATGCTAAACAAAAGTTGATTCTGTGCACAGAATACTCAATAAAGTAAGCTGACAATATTATAAATAGTAAAAGAAATAGATATTATGGAGAGTATTCAGGGCTGAAACGTCAGAGTCCATGAAAATCCTAGGTTTTTCCAATACTTAGACAGTCCAAATTCTGGATTTAACAGTACTTTTTTAGAAAACAGAAAAGAAGGGTCCCTGGTTATAACAGAACCTCATTCGAACACCATGGTAATGTTACCAGTATGCAGCATTTGACAAGGAGATTATATGGATTCAAAACACTCTGAAATATTAAAGAAACAATAATATTGACCATGAACTGGAAAACCACTCAACTCAATCCACTAATAACCAAACAGGCAAACCAGGTGAAACAATACACTATTAAAATCAACTCAAGCATTTAAGCACTTTCATCCCAGAAGGGACTTCATCAGAACTGCAGTGAATGTTAATCATCAAACTTAAATAGTATACTAAAATCACATGACCAAACAGCTGACAAAAAATTTAAACAAAAATATTTTAAAAACTTTCAATTAAAAAACATGTAATATATATGTATAAAACTTAGTTGCATGTCAATCAACATTCCAAACTTTTAAGTTTAAGTACAGGAGCAACAGAACAAGCTTCATTTAAACCTGGGGCAACTTGTGCATTCAAACCTAGTTGCCACATAAGTTCCCTAGCTAATCAATGTTACTCTATAATCCTACCCCTAACATCTCTTTCTAACTGTTCCACAATTTTTATTGTTATGGCCACCCCAAGAATCAGAGTCATATGATTTAAGATACTTATAGACACAACTCCTTCCTCATTGAGAGCATATTTTTAACTTTCCATACTGTTCAAATTCACTTAACTGCTGCAGTCTCAGACAACACACAGCTTTAAGGCTTTACCAGTTGAACACCATTTCATCCCTTTTTAAGACTCTTTATACATACCTGACGTTGTTGATAACAATCTCAGAGTGCAAAATAACCTTTTAACTCTCACCATTTAAACATGAATATTACATTTGAGATCACTTATCACTGGAGAACGAATCAAAGGTCATATTAATATTATCAATGTACACCTTCCAAAAAATCTTGTATATTCTAAACATCATGACATATTAAACACTCCATAATATCACTTCAATTCCCACCGTTAGCATCAGCCTCATATAAAGTATTTTGAAGCACTTGTTCATAGGCTCATAGCTTCATAGTAAGTATTAGGCTAGCTGCCCTCGCAGGCTATTTCTAGCCAATTTCTTTCAAGGGTGAGACTCAAACCCTATACTTGTGAAGTAAATACCTTAACTATTATGAACCCCCCCCCCAGTTTTATACATTTTATAATTTTTATTAAAGTTTAAAATTTAAAAATCACTGCATCGATAGAAAAATTATAAATAAAACTTATATATACTTACAGCAGCCCACATTAGTTCCGCCACCCTCATCCTGTGTTCTGTTCTAGTCAGACCAGTTAACCTCATGGCTTTATAGTCACATCAAACCAGTTTATGCCATCTATCTGTTGAGAGTGTTAAATCTGGCATTCTGAAATGTTGAGGAATATGCAGATTCTATGTATACATTAGATGCAAACATGTCCTAAGAGGCATAGATTATGTACAGAAACCATTTTTATCCTTGTGGTCCCTATATACCTCTGCCATTGTTAAGCACATAATGGCTAGGCTTTTGTTGTTTACAGCAAGTAAACTGCCTGTGTGGCTTTCAGTGCCATGTGACTTATTATTGTTTTGAATTGATTCTTCGTGAGTTCCTGAGGGACTAAAATTTTGGTTTTATCCAGTGTGGGTAAGTATTTTTCATTGGGGTACTGCTCCACAATTTCTGGAAACTTATTTGAAAACTGTGAATGAATTCCATATACTTCTTGTTCTTTTAACTGTTTGAGTGGCTTGTAAGGTTGGCTTTTGGGCAGATGAAGGGCATGGATCCTTATAACCCTTAGCATAAGTACCGAGGCACTAAACAAAAAGCTTTGAGAGCACCAGCTACAGCTACATATATCACAAGACTGTCAAGCATAATTGTGATCAGTTGTGATGATAATACTCCCGAGCTACTTGTAACTCTCTGTGCAGTTCAGATTTGATTAGTGGGTGCAAATTCAAAAAAATGCAGTCTAAATACACTCCACTCAAGTGCCATTTTGTCCCTAATAAAAGATATTAACTGCAAGAGTCCCAGACTTAATGCTTTCATAGAATAGTCATACACCTGCTTGAGCTCCATTCACCCTTTTTTAAGACAAGGACCCTAAGCCTAATTATTTGGTAGCTGTATTTCAAAAAGTAAAGATAAGTTAATTCAGATAAGACATTCAGATACATAGACTGCATTGAGTAGCTCTCCATCCACTTCGCTACAATTGGTTACTGTTACCTTTATTACCCAGAAGGTCAATATCTACTCAAGTAGCCATGTGACATCTCTTTTCTCATTGCATGTTTCTCAGTGGACATATAGCAGACTCACTTACACCTTGTCCTGGATTCTGCACCGCCTGTTGTAGTTTAACAATGTTGAGGCATTTATTGCCTTTATTAGGCTAAACTGCCTCAGATTCCTGATACACATAATTGAAGAATTGTGACAGCCCCTGCATCATGTCCATTGATGACTGATTAGAGATGAAAAAAGGCATACCTATCAGAGAAAAACACTTTCAGAATTATAGCCATGACCTTTTTCTTAATTTACTCCATTGCCACTCTTTTAAAACAGCCACAAAATGCGGCCATTGTTGCATGGCAGTCTCAGAGAAACCATGAACCACTAACATGTGCCGTTTGTTAATCATTATCCCCTTATCAGGTCATAAAACATGATAAAACCTTCTCCTTATATGAAATTAAAACCTGAAACATGATTATTTTAAGCTGACAATAAGCCCTGTAAGCCACTGATGACAGCAATGTATAGATAGCCCCTTTAAATCCTCACTAATCTCTTGAAAAATCCAGTCCATGCCACAATCATGTTTTTTATAAACTCCAAACACCCAAATCTTGTTCACCTTTTGAAGTCCCTCTCAGATGCAAGTTCTCTGCTATGTGTTATTTTCTAGTGTGGCCAACATCTGCTTAGTATAAACCATCTGACTGCTTAGATCTATGGACTTCATCTGCACATCTACTAATCTTTTCTGGAATGACTTCACGGAGTCATTTTTGTTCTTTTATGATCTCTCTTTTTGTCAATCTCAGATGCCTCAAACTGCTTAGCAGAATTTATTTAAAAGTCCAGACACAACATGCTTGTGGTTCACTTTCAATATCTGCTTCCTATAACTTCATTACCATTTACAAAACATGGTTGCAGATCACATTCCATATCTCCTTCCTATAACCTCATTACCATCTGCAAAGCATGCTTGTAGGACACCTTCCATATCTGCTTCCTATAACCTCATTACCATCTGCAAAGCATGCTTGTAGGACACCTTCCATATCTGCTTCCTATAACCTCATTACCATCTGCAAAGCATGCTTGTAGGGCACCTTCCTTATCTGCTTCCTATAACCCACCTACCATTTGCAAATCATGCTTGTAGGACACCTTCCATATCTCCTTCCTATAACCTTATTACCATCTGCAAAGCGTGCTTGTAGGACACCTTCCATATCTGCTTCCTATAACCTCACTACCATTTACAAAACATGCTTGTAGGACACCTTGCATATCTGCTTCCTATAACCTCATTACCATCTGCAAAGCATGCTTGTAGGACACCTTCCATATCTCCTTCCTATAACCTTATTACCATCTGCAAAGCATGCTTGTAGGACACCTTCCATATCTGCTTCCTATAACCTCATTACCATCTGCAAAGCATGCTTGTAGGACACCTTCCATATCTGCTTCCTATAACCTCATTACCATCTGCAAAGCATGCTTGTAGGACACCTTCCATATCTGCTTCCTATAACCTCATTACCATCTGCAAAGCATGCTTGTAGGACACCTTCCATATCTGCTTCCTATAACCTCATTACCATCTGCAAAGCATGCTTGTAGGACACCTTCCATATCTCCTTCCTATAACCTTATTACCATCTGCAAAGCATGCTTGTAGGACACCTTCCATATCTGCTTCCTATAACCTCATTACCATCTGCAAAGCATGCTTGTAGGACACCTTCCATATCTGCTTCCTATAACCTCATTACCATCTGCAAAGCATGCTTGTAGGACACCTTCCATATCTGCTTCCTATAACCTCATTACCATCTGCAAAGCATGCTTGTAGGACACCTTCCATATCTGCTTCCTATAACCTCATTACCATCTGCAAAGCATGCTTGTAGGACACCTTCCATATCTGCTTCCTATAACCTCATTACCATCTGCAAAGCATGCTTGTAGGACACCTTCCATATCTGCTTCCTATAACCTCATTACCATCTGCAAAGCATGCTTGTAGGACACCTTCCATATCTGCTTCCTATAACCTCATTACCATCTGCAAAGCATGCTTGTAGGACACCTTCCATATCTGCTTCCTATAACCTCATTACCATCTGCAAAGCATGCTTGTAGGACACCTTCCATATCTGCTTCCTATAACCTCATTACCATCTGCAAAGCATGCTTGTAGGACACCTTCCATATCTGCTTCCTATAACCTCATTACCATCTGCAAAGCATGCTTGTAGGACACCTTCCATATCTGCTTCCTATAACCTCATTACCATCTGCAAAGCATGCTTGTAGGACACCTTCCATATCTGCTTCCTATAACCTCATTACCATCTGCAAAGCATGCTTGTAGGACACCTTCCATATCTGCTTCCTATAACCTCATTATTATCTGCCAAGCATGCTTGTAGGACACCTTCCATATCTACTTCCTATAACCTCATTACCATCTGCAAAGCATGCTTGTAGGACACCTTCCATATCCGCTTCCTATAACCTCATTACCATCTGCAAAGCATGCTTGTAGGACACCTTCCATATCTGCTTCCTATAACCTCATTACCATCTGCAAAGCATGCTTGTAGGACACCTTCCATATCTGCTTCCTATAACCTCATTACCATCTGCAAAGCATGCTTGTAGGACACCTTCCATATCTGCTTCCTATAACCTCATTACCATCTGCAAAGCATGCTTGTAGGACACCTTCCATATCTGCTTCCTATAACCTCATTACCATCTGCAAAGCATGCTTGTAGGACACCTTCCATATCTGCTTCCTATAACCTCATTACCATCTGCAAAGCATGCTTGTAGGACACCTTCCATATCTGCTTCCTATAACCTCATTACCATCTGCAAAGCATGCTTGTAGGACACCTTCCATATCTGCTTCCTATAACCTCATTACCATCTGCAAAGCATGCTTGTAGGACACCTTCCATATCTGCTTCCTATAACCTCATTACCATCTGCAAAGCATGCTTGTAGGACACCTTCCATATCTGCTTCCTATAACCTCATTACCATCTGCAAAGCATGCTTGTAGGACACCTTCCATATCTGCTTCCTATAACCTCATTACCATCTGCAAAGCATGCTTGTAGGACACCTTCCATATCTGCTTCCTATAACCTCATTACCATCTGCAAAGCATGCTTGTAGGACACCTTCCATATCTGCTTCCTATAACCTCATTACCATCTGCAAAGCATGCTTGTAGGACACCTTCCATATCTGCTTCCTATAACCTCATTACCATCTGCAAAGCATGCTTGTAGGACACCTTCCATATCTGCTTCCTATAACCTCATTACCATCTGCAAAGCATGCTTGTAGGACACCTTCCATATCTGCTTCCTATAACCTCATTACCATCTGCAAAGCATGCTTGTAGGACACCTTCCATATCTGCTTCCTATAACCTCATTACCATCTGCAAAGCATGCTTGTAGGACACCTTCCATATCTGCTTCCTATAACCTCATTACCATCTGCAAAGCATGCTTGTAGGACACCTTCCATATCTGCTTCCTATAACCTCATTACCATCTGCAAAGCATGCTTGTAGGACACCTTCCATATCTGCTTCCTATAACCTCATTACCATCTGCAAAGCATGCTTGTAGGACACCTTCCATATCTGCTTCCTATAACCTCATTACCATCTGCAAAGCATGCTTGTAGGACACCTTCCATATCTGCTTCCTATAACCTCATTACCATCTGCAAAGCATGCTTGTAGGACACCTTCCATATCTGCTTCCTATAACCTCATTACCATCTGCAAAGCATGCTTGTAGGACACCTTCCGTATCTGCTTCTTATCACCTCACTACAATCTGCAAAGCATGCTTGTAGGACACCTTCCGTATCTGCTTCCTATAACCTCATTACCATCTGCAAAGCATGCTTGTAGGACACCTTCCATATCTGCTTCCTATAACCTCATTACCATCTGCAAAGCATGCTTGTAGGACACCTTCCATATCTGCTTCCTATAACCTCATTACCATCTGCAAAGCATGCTTGTAGGACACCTTCCATATCTGCTTCCTATAACCTCATTACCATCTGCAAAGCATGCTTGTAGGACACCTTCCATATCTGCTTCCTATAACCTCATTACCATCTGCAAAGCATGCTTGTAGGACACCTTCCATATCTGCTTCCTATAACCTCATTACCATCTGCAAAGCATGCTTGTAGGACACCTTCCATATCTGCTTCCTATAACCTCATTATCATCTGTAAAGCATGCTTGTAGGACACCTTCCATATATGCTTCCTATCACCTCACTACCATTTGCAAATTGAACTCTTCACTGGGTTGAGTCTCAACATCAATGAGATGCCCCTTGCCCTCCAGCTACACCTCAGAAAATGCTCCTCTACATTTGCCCCATACCTGAAGCCTTCATTCCAAAGATGGCAGACTATAGTACTGTATATCTAGCGTCAACATTGTGCCAAAACTATACTTTGAACACTAAAGGTAGACTGTTATCTTTTATAGTTGACAGAGCAGCTAAATGAAGTTGCCAAACATTAAAAGCAGCATGAGGTTTCACTTGCAGCATGTTTGTTTTGAGAAAATATCCTCACTGTGAAACTTGATTACATAAAGGCCTAATGATGCGTCAGAAATCAGATAAAGCATAAAGTCAGCAGCAACAAAAACAGACCTGTTTACAAGGCAAGCAACCAGTGAGTGTGGTGAATACAAGTTTTGACTTTGCACATCCTTTCTATGTTCCCTTCGACAACTAATGAGGAAGACACTGCCTATTTATAAAGCTTACATTAGTGCAAGTAAACTAAGCTGCAGAAAGACCAAAGTGGGACACAAAGTCACCAGTGTGCTGTGCCATATTCAGAGAAGATTCTTCTAGAGGATTAGGCCACATACTATTTTCCTATCTCTTCTAACAGAGCAGATAAAGGCAAAAATGTTCCTCGTTTTTATTCAATATTTTTTTAAGAATTGGGCTCAGAATAAATTTTAGTCTTTCTGTGAAAGCAAAATTGCAAGTGTGGAAACTGTATGTACTAAATTAAGGACAAAAAGCAAGCAAAGATAAACGTTATGCTGAAGTCCTGTTGTACCAAGTAGATAAGTCCAAAGTAAAAAGAAAGTAACAGGACACTGCCAAGACAAAGCTGTTTAAAATCACCCTTTATTCCTTAAAAGTTAGTGCTTTCGGGATAACCCTTCTTCAGACATAGTATGAAACTATAAATGCAACTACATTTAAAATACAAGCCACCCAATCATTTACTCACAAAAACCCGCCTTTTCTCTAACACAGGTTTAATAGGTAATACATCATTAAGGCCTGGGGGTCTATGTGCTCTTAAATCAACAATCCACTTGGATTCAGCCAAGGCTGTTCTATGTTTAATATCACCCCCCTATCATTGGCTTTCATATTCACAATGCATCTGAATTTAAAAGTGTGCGTAGGATGTTCTTGTATGTGTCTATATAGTGCATTACTTAAATCACAGGTTCTAATGTTACTAAGATGTTGCAAGATCCTGATTTTAAACATATTGTTAGTCATACCTATATAGAAACACGCACATTCTTCACAATTAGCCATGTATACCAAATGTTGTGTCCTACAAGTTGCCCTCCCCTTAAAATTAAAAACTTTAGCTATATCTGGATGCTTAAAATCTGTGTCACTATTGATATATATGCATGCCTTGCAGTGTCCACATGGATGTGTACCCACTCTCATATTGGGTGTAAATTCCTTATCTAAATGTACTTCCTTACACAATAAGTCTTTTAGATTCCGATTCCTTCTATAATTAAATATTGGGCGTTCACCAACTATATCTTTCAACCCAATATCACTTCTTAGTATATTCCAATTGTTCTGTACTATCTGACAGACATCTTTGATATTACTCCCATATGTGAATAAAAGTTTCGGTTTATCCTTCTTATTAGTCACTACACTGCCTTGTTTATTTCTATCTAAACCATCCAACCAAGGCCTATACCTAGTCCTCCTATATTGTGTGTGTTTATTCATGACTTTGCCAACCAAGGTTTTTTCATAACCCCTATTAATGAAATGTTGGTCTAACCTTGACAATTCTTCATCACAGCACGCATCCTCAGAGCACACCCTGGATATCCTTCCCACTTGACTCTGCACAATGTTGGAAAAAATGTGTCTCGGATGCATGCTGTCAAAAGAAAGCAAGGTATTCTGCCAACACAAGAAATAACGATTAAGATGGCTGATAAAGGGGGAGCCATCGTAGTGTTGGATACGGAATGGTATGAAAGGAAGTTGAGGGACACATTAACCAGGGATGGAGCATATGAAGTAATTAATCCGCTACAGGTTAGAATTATTATAGACAAAGTACACAACAGGTTGAACACAATGTTAGAAAGGGGGCTGATAACCCAGGAAATTTTTGAATTTTTAAAGATAGAAAAAACAGTTACTCCTGTGTTTAAAGCCTTGCCAAAGATCCACAAATCTCTCAGTAACCCACCACTCAGACCGATTGTTTCAGGGAGAGGGTGGGTTACAGAGAATATTTCGATCTGGCTGGAGTTCACCTTGAGACCATTTTTGAATAAGATTGACAATATCCTAAGGGACACAGGGCATTTTTTGGGGTTGCTAGCGCAGATTAAATTGAAAGGCAAGAAATTGTTGATGGCCACTTTAGATGTTAACAGTCTTTTCACTGTTATTGAACATCATTATGGAATTACAGCTGTAGGTGAGGTTATTAGCAACCTGGGAGCGACAGAACACATGCGACATACAGTGGAGAATTTGTTATCTCTGGTTTTGGATAATAATGTTTTCATAGGGCCAGGGTCACTATATAGACAAGCACAGGGGGTTGCCATGGGCACCCCCTGTGCTAACACATATGCTAACCTAGTGTTGTCTAAATGGGAGACCAAGGAGGTTTTGAATAATCCAAGATGGCACAAGCACATAGTTTTATATGTGAGATTTGTAGATGACGTCTTCATTCTGTGGGATGGAGATGCACCTACTTTTGAAGAGTTCGTGGCCTTCCTTCACACCACTAATAGCTTTTTGAGCTTTACTGCGAAAAGTTCTTATCATCAAATGGAATTTTTGGATGTTTGTGTGGAACAAACAGATTTGGGTTTCACTTCCAAATTGTACAGAAAGGAGTGTTGGCAGAATACCTTGCTTTCTTTTGACAGCATGCATCCGAGACACATTTTTTCCAACATTGTGCAGAGTCAAGTGGGAAGGATATCCAGGGTGTGCTCTGAGGATGCGTGCTGTGATGAAGAATTGTCAAGGTTAGACCAACATTTCATTAATAGGGGTTATGAAAAAACCTTGGTTGGCAAAGTCATGAATAAACACACACAATATAGGAGGACTAGGTATAGGCCTTGGTTGGATGGTTTAGATAGAAATAAACAAGGCAGTGTAGTGACTAATAAGAAGGATAAACCGAAACTTTTATTCACCTATGGGAGTAATATCAAAGATGTCTGTCAGATAGTACAGAACAATTGGAATATACTAAGAAGTGATATTGGGTTGAAAGATATAGTTGGTGAACGCCCAATATTTAATTATAGAAGGAATCGGAATCTAAAAGACTTATTGTGTAAGGAAGTACATTTAGATAAGGAATGCACACCCAATATGAGAGTGGGTACACATCCATGTGGACACTGCAAGGCATGCATATATATCAATAGTGACACAGATTTTAAGCATCCAGATATAGCTAAAGTTTTTAATTTTAAGGGGAGGGCAACTTGTAGGACACAACATTTGGTATACATGGCTAATTGTGAAGAATGTGCGTGTTTCTATATAGGTATGACTAACAATATGTTTAAAATCAGGATCTTGCAACATCTTAGTAACATTAGAACCTGTGATTTAAGTAATGCACTATATAGACACATACAAGAACATCCTACGCACACTTTTAAATTCAGATGCATTGTGAATATGAAAGCCAATGATAGGGGGGTGATATTAAACATAGAACAGCCTTGGCTGAATCCAAGTGGATTGTTGATTTAAGAGCACATAGACCCCCAGGCCTTAATGATGTATTACCTATTAAACCTGTGTTAGAGAAAAGGTGGGTTTTTGTGAGTAAATGATTGGGTGGCTTGTATTTTAAATGTAGTTGCATTTATAGTTTCATACTATGTCTGAAGAAGGGTTATCCCGAAAGCGCTAACTTTTAAGGAATAAAGGGTGATTTTAAACAGCTTTGTCTTGGCAGTGTCCTGTTACTTTCTTTAAATTAAGGACAACTTTCAGAAGAAATTATTGCTGCTTAAAAGAAATATATCTGCTTGTGCTTTAGGCAATGTCTCTGAAGTTTCTGTCATTTACAAAAATATTGACTGCGTCTTAAAAGGCTTTGAAATTGAAGGATCATATCATCTTTGCCAGTGGTTTCTACAATGTACCATACAGCTCTCAGGCTAGATCTTTACATGTTTCATATTGCAAATCTGCATTGAATACTTTTCATCAGCTAAGAAGGTCATAGGTTTAAGATAAACATGTATTTCTTAGTAGTAGTGCAAACAGATTTGACTCCCAGTAGATGTGACTCCTTACTGAATATGGCACCAACCCACTGGTAAGGAGTCACATTTGTAAAATAAGGAGTCACATTTGTAAAATAAGGAGTCACATTTGTAAAAAAGCTACCTATTACGATATACCTATTATTCAGAGATGAGATGTATGCACTCTTCTTGTACAGGATGCTTAAAAATTGAAAGGATAACTTCAGTGGCTACAATGCAGTGTTAGAAGCAAAGAGTCGTCTTTTGTTTTTGTATTATGCGTTGTAACTGTCCATCAAGAGAATTACCAAGATGTAATCTCCAAGAAAATGCTGGTTTGCACATTCATTAGAGGTGAACTATCAGTAGCCATAATGAGTCTTTGTCCGACATTCACAAGGATCTTATGTAAGGTCTGTTGATGAACATTTATTTAAGTAAAAAAAGGTCTCCTAAAGACACTGCAGCTGTTGACTCTGTTACACCCAACTTCCTGTAATGAGCTGTACAGAGCCATATTTAGCAGGGCCTCTTGAAAGTGTAATTGATGTGGAAGTACTGCATTTTAAGTATAATACCCCAAGTACAAGATTGTTTTTTTTTTTTTTTTTTTGAGCAGAGATGACAGAGGCATCTGCCAGAGAGTGGCAGGTAGTCTTTTTGTAGTAAAATGCTAAGAGCAAGATTTTATTCAGAACTGTACATTTCACTTTATACTTTTCTAAATGCACAGATCATTCTGTCTCAGATGTAATACATGAACTAAGAAGAGAAAGCAGGATGGCAGTATGCATAAAAGCAGACCTGTGGAATTAAACTGCAGCTCTGCATACACTGAGTTACATGACTTGATTAAAATAGAAGTGTGTTTTTGTGAAACTGCAAAGTAAAATGAGAAGTGTGAGATTAAAAACAAATCCTAGATATGAAATGTTTTCATTTTGACTTTCTATTATTTGCTATACGCCAAACTATACCTTTCAACATCTTAGAGCAAGAAATATGGACAAAGCCATAAATAAAAGTGGGGGAAAGGCCCAAAAATAGGGGCAGTTTTTAAATACTGCTGTTACAAACTTAGAAAGTTGATAGATTAATAGGTTTTGTATTAACAGAAATTTTCTGAAAGGTTTGCAGTCTGAAACTCTAATATCTGTCGTTATTTTCTAACTTCACTCTTTAATAATTTGCTACTAATTTCCCAGAAAACAACAATTTTATATGAAACGGACCAAAAATATGAGGCAAAAATCTGTACATTCTGTGGACCTCTGTACATTTGAAAAGTATGGCACTAGGCTGCTAACGATGATGAATGCTGTTTGGGTCATGTATTCTATTCTGATGTTATCAAGCTTTAAAAGCACATCTCTTAATTAGCATAAATACTATAGGAGCACACAATTTCTTAATCTCTCTGTAAATACATGCAGCATGACTTTGTTTAAGGAGCATATACTCATTAGGTTTATTTTTCTACTAGGCATGTCACTGTATTTATATAAGAATTATAAGTCTTAGATTTATATCAGGAGGCCATATAGTAGGTTATGAGCTGTTACATGCTGCTTCCAGTGACTCAAGCTTTGATTCCGTTGACCTACATTTGTGTACTGTGTGACTCTAAGTAAATCAATTAGACATACATGAGTCTGAAAAAGGTCCAAGTGGCTCCGGGTTCTACCCTGTAAGTGGGTAAGTAAATAAATCAGTAAGTAAGTCAAATATACCATCAAATGTTCAATCTAAGGCCCACTGTTCTCACAATGCCGTGGTAAGGTTGAGGGCAAAATGCCTGCAACACACAGTGGCCACAGCTGCTGCTCAAGAAAGCCAAATTTGGTCCAATGCTCAAAAAATAAAAAAAAAAACAAGCAAAGAAAAAAAGCCCTAAAATGCTTGAGTGCTAAACAACAGCTTTTGTTTTATTTGTTTCATTTATTTATTTACTTCCCCCCTTCCCTATCAACTGCAGTATGAACCTTCAGAACACCAGTCTGGACCCTCTATAGGTGCAAGGTGTTTCAGGGCACAATCAGGAGTGCTACCTCCCTGAAGATAAGTGCTGCAGCATGCACTTCAATAAGAAATGGGTCTTTTGTGTGTGTGTGTGTGTGTGTGTGTGTATGCATGTGTGTGCACATGTACGCATGTGTGTGTGTGTGCGTGTGTGCGCACACACGTGCATGCACATATGCGTATGTGCATGTGTGCATGTGTGTGTTGTTGTTGTGTCTTTCGGCTTTTCCCAGTTAGGGGTCGCCACAGTGGAACTCCAGTCCGCTAATGATTGGCAGTAGATTTTTACATGCCGAGTTGCCGGCCCTGATGCACAACCTTCAGCGAAGGTACGCCCATTCATGCAAGTCTCCACACAGAAGATGCTCTAGCTGGGAATCGAACAGGACAACGTCTTACTGTGAGGTGACAATGCTACTGCAGCACCACCACTGCAGTGTGTGTGTCTGTGAGTATTTTGGTCGATTAAGGAGAGTTCTAGACATTTTGGCTTCTGTACGAAAGCCAAATTCAGTTTTCTTGAGCAGTGAGCAATGCAGCTGCAAATGTGTGTTGCAGGCATTTTGCCCATGACACTACCATAACATTCCATAACAAAACATATCTCTTTGGTTTTAAGCTTCAGTCCAGGAGATAATCAATTATGAACATTGAAAAGTTGAGTTAATATGAGAGGTGAGGAGTCTGAGAGAAAACCAGCTAAAAATAAGGGCAAAAGAAAGTATTACTGCCTAGTACAGAGGAAAGTAAATTCATAACTCAGAGTGCCTAGGCACATAAAAGAAGAAATTGGATTTCTTACTGAAGGGAAGTTGGCATCTTTTTCATAACAGAGAAGTTGATAGGTTAACATGTGATTGTCAGTATAGTGAGGTGAACCCAAATGCACAGTTCCATTTATTGAGGAAAAGAAATTTAAGAGTTTTGTACTGACTATTTTTGGGAAATGCTATCCCATAATTTACCTACATAAGAAGAATCAACATATCTGTATTTTTACTAGTTATAAGTACCCTTTATTTTCCGTCAGATCTAAGCAGTTGTCCAGACATACACTTTGAATATTTCAAGATTATGGTGGTGAAAATGTTTTCTATATTAACCAATTTACACCTCTAAATGATGCAATTTTTTGTATTGTTTGAATTTGAGCCCATAACTATTTTATGGATATGCGGTATTAGACTTTGATATAGTGACCTGATGGAAGCACAGTTATAAGTCTCTTAAGATTTTTGTAGCTTATCTATTTGAGAAGACAGAACATTTATGAAAACTCTTGCTGCTGAAGTAGACCAGGAAACAAGAACAATTTAATGGTTGTGATACATTGTATAACAGTCATGAAGACTTTGACCTTATTGAGTGCACATAATGTATAATTTATTTTATCTACGGATATATATATATATTTCTGTATGTATATATATATATATATATATATATATAATTATATCTATATATATATATATATATATATATATATATATATATATATATATATATAGATTATATATATATATATATATATATATATATATATATATATATATATATGGGTCTACCTGACATGGTCGACAGTTCATATGATCGACACTCATTTGGTCGACAAGCAGATTTGCCCCCTTCCCCAATGTTGTGCAACCCTGGAGTTGATATATATAGTTAGGGGGCACAGCCCCACATTGGGTGTGGGGGGAGAAGCCCCCCACCTAAAATGCTTGTCGATCAAATGAACTGTCGACCAAATAAACTGTCGACCATATGAACTGTCAACCATGTCAGGTAGACCCATATATATATATATATATATATATATATATATATATATATATATATATATAGATATATATGGGTTCCCTACGTTAGAACGAAAGCTCGGAAGATCGACACTGACATCACCGACACCAGAAGAGCGACAGAGCAGATAACTGACAACTCGGAATCCCGACAGCGAAAACACCAACATGGGAAACGTGTGAGCATGACTAGGTAAGTGTGCGATAGTGAGGGATTTAGGGTTAGGGTGCGTGTAAGGTGTATGTGCGATACTGAGGGATTTAGGGTTAGGGTGCATGGAAGGTAAGTGTGCGATAGTGAGGGACTTAGGGTTAGGGTGCGGGTAAGCTAAGTGTGCGATAGTGAGGGACTTGAGGGTTAGGGGCAGATTAAGTGAGTTAGGGTTAGGGTGCGGGTAAGGTAAGTGTGCGATAGTGAGGAACTTGAGGGTTAGGGGCGGATTAAGTGAGTTAGGGTTAAGGTGTGGGTAAGGTAAGTGTGCGATAGTGACGGACCTTAGGGTTAGGGTTTGGGTTAAGGTTAGTGCATAGATAGTTGTGTGTAAGGTGTAGTGTAGGTTTTTAGGTTGTTGGTGTGCTTGTGTTGTGTGTGTGTTGTGTGGAACAGTGAACGTTTTGTTTTATTAACTGTCGGTATTGTGGTTTGTCGGGCATGTGAACTTTCATGTTTTTGCGGTTTCGTTCTTGTGGTGTCGGTGTTGTGGGTGTTGGTGTTGTGGACTGTCGGTCTAACATAGTAGACCCATATATTTATATATACATTATCACCAATTGTGAGCTACAAGTCAACATACACCTATAACTATTTCTAGACTGATGTTGACAGATTCTTTTTTCTTGGGAACTACAAATCTGCAGTCCTCAGACTCAGGTGGTATGAAGTACACGTGTTTGTTTTGCTGACATTTAGTAGATGGCAGTAACGTTACAGTTACTTTTCAAGTGTGATGGTATGGTGTTGTGAGCTGATGAGGTGGTTCTTTGATCAATGGGACTGAACTTAATAGAATGGAATCATCCACGTGCTGAGCCATTATTGAATCACCACTGCATTTCTCGATTGTTTACAAAACTAGTGAATAGTAAAGATGCAGTGGTGGAATCTATATCACTCCAACTGGACAGCTAATGTGCTGCCATCCAAGTAGTTAGAGAACCAGTTCAGTGAGTTTAGTGAAGCCCCCAAGTGATTTTCCTGAGAAGGAAGTGGTGGGTGATGGTATCAAATTCCTTGGATACTTCTAAGTAAATTGACCTGGCCACGTTTCCACGACTGAAATGTTCTCATATAACCCATGAACTGTAGTAGTGTGGTTTCTGTTTTGTCTCTTTGCCTGGATTGTGAATTTCATGGTTGTCTTGATATCTTGGAAAGTGACATGAAAAGGTAGGTAGGATTGCTGAAACTTTTTCAGTCACCCAAAAGTTCATACAGTCTGAAAATTACAAGTTTACATTATGGAAAATAATGAAAATATTTCATTTACAACACACTCACACACACACACACACACACACACACACACACACACATACATATATATATATATATATATATATATATATATATATATATATATATATATATATATATATATATATATAAACTTTACTCTCAATTCCTTATCAGATTAATACAATACATGCATCATGTTTGTATACAGCAATCTGTAAGATCAATTGCATGTTATTAAAGCATTTAAAAGCAAAGATCACCAACTTAAAACATTAGCATTTTAGAAATCTTTACGTAATCATTAGTTAAAAAAAGCATGATTTCCACCACTCCTCAGATACGCTTCTAACCTGACCTTCTACTGGATCATCATTGCCTACTTTTTCTTTAATAATCATTTTCAGTACCTGATAATAAAACATGTAATATCTCTTGGCTTCACTTAAAATTTTTATACAAAGCTTTTCTATTATTTATCTTTTTAAAGATTTTCTGTTATATTCTCTGTCTGCAGTATGGTTTGCCAAAGCAGAATCCCACTAGCCAAACTAGTTAGCAGTTCAGGTAGACATTAAAGACCACAGAGTGCTTTTTACCATAAATGAATGCCATAGGTTTGGAAGGACACTTAGTGAATAGCATGAAATAAACAATTGGTTAAATATATTTTACAGAATTTGTGCACAGTCTGGGAATATATAAATGTACATATATACATGCATGGAGCTCATTCATGGAAACTGACAGTTGTGTGTCTGACTCAATATTTCATTATATGGAATTGTATTGCAATAGGATTATTTGTTTTCACTGCAGGACTATTTACTAGGCTTAGGAACTACAAATGTTGCCATGTTCTTTGAACAGTTGTTATTATGTCCCTGTGTCATGCTTGTTTTAAACTGTAACTCTTTGTTGACATCATCAATGTGTATTTACAAAGATTGTACAAACCTCAAACAAAGTGCAGTTATTCTAATACTCCAGAAAATGACAGAACACTGAGAATCCAATTATTCAAGAGCTGCAAACTTTAATACAGCAATTTAGGGAAGAGGAGAAACATAAATGGAGGGAAAATGAAATTTTCAGGATCGATGGATAAAATAGAGGCACTATAAAGAAGATACTAGTAAATAGTTCAGCAGAGTACAAAGGAGATTGTCCCCTCATTGACAGGTGCGATAGGTGCTGAATGAGGTTTCTTTTTTGGGGATGAACTCTTGGCTAAGATTGTAAGGGCCCCAGGTATGTATATAGTTCACTTACTTTGTAGCTGTTAGATAGAAGATGTTTAATAAATTCAGCTGAGCATAAAGTAAGGGAGATTCTACTATAAGATATTACTAATATATATTTTTGCAGTGTACACTGTACCATGTATTAGTGGAGAGTAAAGATGTGATGTTGAGTTTCTGAAAGAGAACTGCCTGAGTATTATAAACTATCTCGTTCTTTTAGAGGGAAACAGAAAGCAGAATATGGCTAGCAAAAATTCAGATAAAACTGTGCTGAAATACTCAGTATAAGGATGCAAAAACATTAATGGACAGAGTACATTCACAGGCCAGTTGATCAGAATCAAATGAAGCTGTTCTGTGGCAGCATGCAATTCAGCAGCTTTTATGTGAAATGGAGGGTAAAGACTGTTATAAAGGACAAAATGGTGCTGTATTTAAATGATCCCATAGCAGTTAACAGTCCCTAAGGTACTTAGTGGACTAGATCAAAAGAAGATATTTTAAGGGATAAAACACACTTTAACCTAAATTAAAGAAGGAAGTGAAAGCCATAAAACTGGTGAAGCTTTGTGTTGTATTTGCTGAGTCAGTTGCTCATTTCATATTATAGCGTGATGTTGCTAAGGGAATGTAAAGAAAAAGTGACAGAACCTTCTCGTTTGCAGAAACTTTCATAACCTTCTTTGATTGTCACAGGATGCTGCTGGCTTCCCTCCTGAATCTGCTCAGGGGATTTGATGTTGCAAAACCCTCAGTAAGTAGAATTTTATACCACAGTGGTAAGAAACAAGTCTTAAAATGAGCAGTGTGATTTATAAAACAGGCAAGGAAAATGAATCATTCAGTTGCCTAATTATCTCTGTATCAAATTTATTAGAGATGCATGTGAAGTCAAGGTTACTGCAGCAGCAAAGAAAATTGAAGGTATGTTGGAGGATTCTAATTTACAATGGCATTATGCTACTTTATCTCTTTTGGTTGTTGATTTCTTTTTCCTCAGAACAAACTTTCTAACAAAACAGCTGATAAATTTTCCCAGTGCAACTCTTGAGCTTATAGGCAAAGTATGCCTCCAGCCTCATAATCAGCTAAACAATAAATAAATAAATGAATCAATAAATCCAGATATAAACATTGTGTACTCCTGAGTATTGTTTATAATTATTCAAACAACCTCTTTATGGGGTCAAAGTTCAGAACAGTGATAAGTATATAATCATGTCTAGTAAAACATGTAAAATGTTTAGCTAGTTTTTTGTCTGTCTGCAGAATTCTCATATCACTGGTAGTGGGTATGTGGATTGTTGAATTCTCTCATACGTGGTTCAGTTCTAATAAAAAGTAACCCTTGTTACCACTGCTTTAGCCAAATGTAGTCCTCCCATTGCATACCTATTATTGCACTCAATATCACCCATATTTACCAGTCTGGCATGTCAGCTACGAATCATTGCTACTGCAAGAACCTCTGATCTTCTCTGCACAGAATGACAAAGTTAGTTAAGGACTAAAGAACACTTCAGAGGGGTTTCTAAGTTCAATTTGCATGTAAACATTCAAACAAGTGTAAGTAACAAGGTCAGTTTTCAAGATTTTTTGCTCAGATTTTAAATGCATCATTAGTGAGATATCAGTAGGGGTGACTTTTGACTTTAAAGGAAGCAAGGAAGGCGAGTCTGCGTGTCCTACCTGTGGTCACATGGGTTTCCTCTGGGTGCTCTGGTTTCCTCCCACATCCCAAAGACATACTGTAGGTGGACTGGACACTCTAAATTGGCCCTAGGTGTGAGTGTGTGCATGTGTGTGCCTTCTGTGGAAGATTGGGCACTGGGCTGCAACTCAACACCGTAAAACTTCACTGCCAATCTTGAGCAGACAGGTGATCCACTGTGGCGACCCCTAACTGGGAAAAGCCGAAAGAAGAAGAAGAAGAAAGGGGCTGCAAGGGAGGAATGAGAGCAATTAATGGGGTTACATTTGTTCGGGGAACACCAAGAAAATGATCTACTTTTACAATAATTCTTTACAATAAACCAAAAAATAGTAAAACTATCTTGACAGATAAAGTATGCTCTGAAGAAATGAAATCAATAAGAAATAAATGTCTAAACAACAGAGCAAACACACATTGACTTAATATAAATGAAATAAACCAAAAATGTATTAATTGTGGAGAGCACTTTCACACCAGTGTTTAGAGCTTCATCAGACCACAACCAGACAATACACACACACACACACACACACACACACACACACACACACACACACACACACACACACACACACACACACACACACAGACACACACATTAAAACAACAATCAATGATATAATTCAAACAATCACAATGTATGCAATCAGGTTACAATGTATCCAGTTATTTAACTAAACCATGAGATTTCAATATAAGTTTTAAAGGGAACCTACCCATTTAAACTCGGTTTCTTGTGAGCTTGCAGATTAATAATCCATCTAATTTCCTGTCTTTCTGTGAGGGTCTTAAGATCACCCAATCTTTCATTGTCCTTCAATACTTCTAAAACCATAAACTTAAAATAGTGGTTGCATCCAGTCTCTATACATTGCTTCGCTAACGTGTTCTTATCATCATCCACATGTATCCTATAATCATGCTTTCTCATACATTCTACCAATATATGGTTCATCTTCCCTACATATAAAATGGTACATGCATCCCAGCATGCCAAATATATCAAATTCTTACTGGCAAAATTCACATGCAGCTTAAGTTGGGAATGATTAAATGTTAAATGATTGGATACTTTGTAACCTGATTGGATACATTGTATTTGTTTGACTTATATCGTTGGTTGTTGTTTTAGTATGTGTATATATATATATATATATATATATATATATATATATATATATATGTGTGTGTGTGTGTGTGTGTGTGTCTGTGTGTGTGTGTGTGTGTGTGTGTGTGTGTGTGTGTGTGTGTGTGTGTGTGTGTGTGTGTGTGTGTGTGTGTGTGTGTGTCTGTGTGTGTGTGTGTTGGTTGTTTAATTTTTATGGTGTGATGAACCGCCAAACATTGGCTTGAAAGCGCTCACCACTATTAATGCATTTTTGGTTTATTTTATTCATATTAAGTCCTTGTTTGTGTGCTCCATTGTTTAGATATTTATTAATTATTTACAATAATTTTATAGAAAAGCTGGGGAACTAAGACCTACTTAGGGATGACAGACCAAGAACTTTTAGATCACATTTCAGAAATTTATAAAAGCATGGATATTTTAGTAGTAAGGCCTAATTGGCAGGTTTAATATTTTAAAGGTAATTCTATTCTGAAGTACTTGTGTATGGCTCTTAAATGTAAACTAAAATCATTAAAGATGTTGATTTCAATGTGTTTTATAACTTAAAAAATACTTCCTTCTGTCTAAAAGTAATATGACTTCACACCGCTAAGCAGAAGTTTCTGAAAGTTTACACAGAATTATTGCAGACTGACAAAGCTCTGTGTCTGCATTACATTTTTATAAATTTTAATAGGATAAGACTCACAAGGCATAAGTACATCTTTTCAGAGGAAATCCAGGATCATTGTTTCTAAATGACTTCAAGAGTCATACAGTTTACAATTGGAGACTATGGGGACTGAGCC
>NC_056737.1:1042601701-1042609201 GCF_019279795.1 Protopterus annectens
CTTCTGCCACGTTCCCTTGGGCCAAGCCCATGAGTCCCCTGAGCCTTATCTTGAGGATTAGCATGTAGGGCACAACAGACTCCTGGTGAGACATGCACTCACCTTCCCACTCATCTCAAATTAAATCTAGAGGTCCCCTCACCCTATGCCCATACAGCAACTAAAAGGGTGAAAAACCTATGGATTCCTGAGAAACCTCTCTGAAAGCAAACAACAGATGGGGAAAATATTTGTCCCACTCCCTCTTAAACTGATCTGCAAATGCCTGTAGCATGGACTTGATTGTAGAGTTTAACCTCTCAACAAGACCATTAGTCTGCGGATGGTAGGGGGTGGTCTTCATGTGCTTCATCCCACAGGACTTCCACAGACAAGCCAGCAGGTCTGACATGAAATCAGCACCTCTGTCAGACAGTATTTCTTTTGGGAAACCCACCCTGCTGAAAATCTTTAACAAAGCATTTGCCACCTTCTCTGCCTCAATGGAAGACAAAGCCACTGCCTCAGGGTATTGTGTAGCATAATCCACTACCACTAGGATATACCTTTTCACTGTGGAACTTGGGGTACTCAGAGGACCCACAATATCCACAGCTACCATCTGAAATGGCTCCTCAATCACAGACAAAGGCATCAAAGGAGCTCTCACCTTGTCTCCTGCCTTGCCTACCTTTTGACACTGCTCACAGGTCTTGCAGTATCCTGTTACATCTCTGGAAATTCCAGGTCAATTGAAGTTTTACATAATACATCTCTTTGTACATTTTATGCCCATATGACCTGCAACATGAATATCATGGGCTATGGCTAGAAACGATAGATGGTAGGCTATAGGCACTACCAACTGCTGTACTCTCTCACCTTCTAGCCCTTTCTCAGGGGTCCACTCTCTGTATAGTAACCTTTTGTCCCAGTATACAAATTCCCCCTTTCCTTGAAAATCAGGTGTTTCCCTTGCTACTTGCCTCAGGCCTTGCAATGTAGGGTCTGAGAGCTGAGCCTATCTTAACTCTCTCCTTGTAGCCCTTCCCAACTTCCTTTCCACAGAAAGTCTGACATCCTCTGACAGCGGTGCCTCACTGTCAGCCTGGGTACTACTACTCACCTCTGCCTTTGCAGTTACCCTGTCCAAGGAAACATCAGTACCCACAAGCAGCTGTGGTTCACCTTCAGTCTCACTGCTACAGCATAGCTGACTCCCTGAAGTAACCACCTCACCAGTCCTGGCAGCAAGCATGCAGTCTGTCTGGGTCTCCCCAGGCTACCAGACTTATCTGCTTGTTTCCAGGCCTGACTGTGTGTAACTGCACAAGCATAGCGTACTGCACTATCAAAATCATTCCCTATCAGGACATCTGCAGGTATATTCTCAAACACACCTACTTGCTGGCTTCCTTTTCCACCCTCCCAGTCAAGGTGAATCCTAGCCAAAGGTATTTGGAATGGGATCCCTCCCAAAGCCCTGACTGGAGTAGACTGCCCAGGCAGGTAGTGCTCCACTGTAACCATTGCAGGTTTTACAATGGTTATATCACCTGTGTCTCTCTTGGCAATGGCCTCTTTGCCATTCACTACAATAGGATATAGCCTCTGGTGGTAGTTTGGTACCCTTGTTGTCCCAAGACAACCTACTATTGGCATTTTGTCTTTCCCACTTACTGGGTCCCTCACCTTTGGTTTCCCACCTTGCCTCCATGGACACCTGTATGCCACATGGCCCCACTGGTTGCATTCAAAACATTTCACCTTAGTTCCTGGATGTGTACCTGGACTAGTGGCTGCCCCTACAACTGGCAGATTCTGTTGGGGCAGTCTGTGCTGCCCACCATGGGTTCCTTGAAACCCATGAGCAGTACTGGGGGTCCCCTTCCTGTGCAGGGCTGCCCTGCTGGTCAGGTATAGGTCTCACTTCTTCCACAACACATCTGAAGTAGCACATTGTCTATCAGCTAACCAGACCCTCATGTCCTCAGGCAAAGTGCTAAGGGCTTGTTTCCTCACCAAAAGGTCTGCCAGCCCTTCAAAAGTGGTGACCTGACATCCACTCACCCAGCTATGAAAATAAGTGGTCAGTTCAGCAACATATTCACATACACTTTCATCTGCCTTGCATCTATGCTCATGAAACTTTTCCCTATACATTTCAAGTGTTAGCTTAAAACATTCTAAAAGACATTTTTTTACAGCAATATAATTAAAATATGCAATGTTAGACATTTTAGCCAATGCATTTACAGCTTTACCATGGAGTAAGGGGGTGAGGAACCGTACCCAAAGCCTTTGGTCAACACTATACTGTTTGCATACCCTCCCAAACATATGAATGAAACTATCAAAATTATCCCCCTCTTTAAATTGTGGAAGAAATTTACTGACCTGTTGTGCTTCTGGGGTCCAGTTACTCGCTTCCCCATTACTTCCATGTCTCTGGTGAAGACTCAGCATTTCCCTCTCATGACTCCTCTGACACTCCTCTTCTTTGGCTTCTATCTCCAAATGCCTGGCCTCCAACTCAAGTCTCTTTAGCTCCAGCTGGATTTTTAAGTCCACTGCAGAAAGGTTGATCTGTCCATGCTCCGAGGATATTGTATCTCCACTGCCAGTCTGATTGTCCTTCGCAGAAAGGTTGAAATGTCCATTCTCCGAGGATATTGTTTCTCCACTGCCAGTCTGATTGTCCTCCTGGATGCTGTTTTCTGATGCAGCTGTAACCAAGGTGGCAATCAGGTCTGCCTTAATCAGGTTTCCATGCACCAGTCCCCTAGTCTGGCACATCTCCACCAGCTGGCTCCTTGTCAGCTTTCCATACTCCTCTGCTGACATGCTGGCTGCTTACCCTGACTTACTAAGCTAACAAAAGAAATAAAACAATTATGATCTGAACTCTGAGTATTCACTGCATGGCTGATTTAGAGTACAAAACACCTTAAGAGATCACTGTAAATAAGCTGCAGGATTCACTCTACCCACAGCACTACAAGCCAATTAGTTTTTGCCAACTAATTAATATGTGATGTGGATATCCCACCACTGCCAAACACGTGACACCCGTGCCCTGGCCCAGCAATCAAGGAGCCTCATGCCTCACCACTAACACCAGAGAGGGTGTCTCATATGAGAGGAAAGGATAACAAATACACATAGTAAAGTACAATTTCCCTTAAGTGCACACCGAGATCACACTCAGTCTGGGGCTGGTTGCTCCCTTGCTCCCCAGGTCCCCAATAAGACTCCTCACTGGCACAGCTATCGGGTTCAGATCTCAGCCTAGCTGGCAAGCTAACCTCCAGTACCCTCTCTGTCCAACCAGTGCTTCGTGTCCCTGCCCAAGTAGTTGACACACACACACACACACACACACACACACACACACACACACACACACACACACTTTAATATAAGTATTTATACAACTTCACAGACACTCCTGGGAAAGGCTGACACAGATTCTCCAGCTGTGCCCCTTTACCCAGACTATACGGTAGTAATTACTGCCACCACCAGCTAATACTTATCAGCTACCCAAAGGCCCTTAAAAGGGTGCCCAGTTATTACTGTGCAATGTTATTATCCAATAGTAGTGTAACTTAAGCAAGCAAGGCTTATTGGAAGGGCTTATTACAGGATCACGTATAAGCATGCAATGTACTCTAGAGCTTAATTTATCTCTACATAAACCAGCCACAGTTGAAAAGGGTTTAAAAATATTTAATAATACTAAAAACACAAGACAATACTACTACACCACAGTGCTATTTAATAGTTCAGAGATCACACAGAAACTTGAATTAATTCAGTAGTACCATTCTGACATAACAGAAAAACACTTAGTCTAATCTTTATAGTCCTGGCTATTTGTACAAGAAAACACACTTCTAAGATAACTTACTTAAGACAACAGGCAGTGCTGAGTAAGATGTCCAAGATCAACATGCTTAATAATCTCTGGTTTTCACTGTTTAAATTGAAACTGCAGTTCTGTTAAACATTACATCATCTTTTACACCTTCCTGGTTCCCATGCCACACAGAAACTGCATTTATATTCTTTTACATTTAGAGCAATAAAAGACATTCCATATGTAAATTCTGGTCATTAACTTTAGCCTTAAAACAATAGGCAGGAAGCCTTCATCTAGCCGGACCGGAGCCGAATTGTAAAACATCAAAGACAGTGATGAAATAATTTTAACTTCAAAAGAAAGATTTGAAATGCTTGACTTAGTTTTCCTTACAGCAGATGGCAATGTTGTCACATTGTTGAAACAGCACTTATTTACATTTAAGACACAAGCCTGTATTTTACATTTATATTTACAAATGCCAAAATTATGTATCAAATTCTATTTGTCTAGGCTGGCAGCCTTCACCCACCTGTACCCAATCTTCACACAGATATTTTAGCAAAATGCTACTTTATAAAAAAATCATCTGATGTTACCAGCTTTTCCAGAGCAAGACTGTGTTACACTGAGGAGTGAGAAATTTGCCTTTCTCTGCTGTAGTGATATATATATATATATATATATATATATATATATATATATATATATATATATTTATTTAGCAAGGGGTTGTGGGGCCCTTGCCACATGCAAAAAACCCAAGATCTTTTGAAAATTGAACATTGTAGTTTGTGTGGTTCAGTGTGATACCATTTTGCTCAAATGTCATGTCATTCATATATCTATATATATATATATATATATATATATATATATATATATATATATATATATATATATATATATATATATATATATATATATATATATATATATATATAAATAGTGAGTTTCACACATCTCCGTTATGTCCCAAGACTTACCTTTTTTGTGCTTCAGAACTAACTCTTGCATCTTAACATTCAGATAGGAGGGCCATTAAAGGATGCTTTTGTGTTTCCATAGTATCTCCTCACACATTATGCAAGATCACCAAACATTTCTATAGTTCTAGTATGAATTCTGAGTACATCCTAGTGTTAGTGTTTACAGCCAATCTTCCTGATGCCTTTATTGCCAAAATATCACATTTCTTAGATATATTTACCATCTGTATTCATTTCACATTACTCCGTGACCAACACAGCAGCTTAAGACATTCTCTCAATATATGTCCATTAGTTATGTGTTTATAACACTTAACAAAGTACTTGTTTCAGTTTGTAAGTGGCAGAGAGAATGAATTTACAAACTAAACATGCCTGTTTGAAATGCTACTTAATTTTTCACTTTTAAAATGTCTACAACAGTAGTATAATAAGTGCATTGTATGGGGAAAATAATCAATTAAATTTGACTAATTTGATTATAAAATTATAAACCTGAACAGTACAGTCTGCAGTAATTGCAACTTCTGCTTATAAAAATGCTTATAGTAAAGTGATTTAAAAAGTTACTTGTCTGTAATTTCATTGCCTTTTTCCTGCTTGCATTTTTGTTGTCTCAAACCTCAAAGACGTCTGCAGACAGCTATTCTAAGTTCACCATCTTGACATCTTCAGGCAAACACCTGAAAAATGCTGTTGGTCTCTTTAAGATCTTCTTAAACAGAAAGGTTGCAAACATGGAATGGACCATGCATTTTCTCATATCCATTATACACACAACACCACAATATAAGGCACAGAATACAGAAAACAAATTTTCAGAATGGGGACGTGCACTGTCCTTTTAATAGTTGTTGTTGGACAGAGAACAGAGTGCCCAAAATATGGACTGTTTCTCTAATAAAATTATGCAGTAACAATGTTATACTTTACTAGGTATTATCACAAACTGAATCTATTCATCATCTATAAAACTTACAGAGATACATTTTATTTTATGGATAAATATATCATAACTATATATTTTTAGTATTTTGATGCAGAATCTATTATATTCCCATCTCTCTAGACAATATAATAAATGCAGTAGTGGATGTTATATATAAAATCCAGGCAGAAATGTGGTCTTTCATTATCAAATGCATGTGTAAGCTTTGTTGGAAAGACTTTTGTACACTAAAATGCAACAACAAATTGATCAGTCTGTTACATAACTTAGATAATTCAAAGTTCACTGTTTATGCTTCAGTTTGAACCTGGTTTGTAAATTGTCTTACAGTTTAAATGCTGGTGGTTGATTTTAGCTATGGTTTTTAGTTATAGTGCTTATAGCTTGGTTGTTAAACATTCTTTGATATTCATCAATATGCATCCATCAGTCTATAAATGTCAGCTTTGTTATCTTCTATCTACTGCAGTCTCTCAGTCTGATCCTGAAAATAGTCCATTTGGATCAGTGTTCTACCCCAGCTAATAAATAAAATACAAAAAAAAATAAGTTCATTTGTGTAAAATGTACGTAATCCCATTTTATAAGCTCCATAATATGTTCAGGGTGTGCATTTTACAAACATTACTGCAGATTCGGGAAGTTGTGAGGCACTTGATTTTTGGTCTCCTGCCTCACAATGTACCTGGGAGTCTAGTAACATTTGTACAATGTGTAGTATTCCATGCCTTTTGACTGATTATGTCTTGCAGATGAATGCCACCAAAACCACAGTTTGCATAAGTCTAACCACACTCCTTTCTTAAAGAAATAATATCCTTAGGCATTCGGGCTTTCTTTTCAAAAACGGTAAGGGAGATGGTCTCTTTACCCATGAAAGAACCAGATAATTAAATAGAAATGGATCTCAGACCACCACAGTACAAAAGCAGCTAAATATTTTTGTTTCGTTCTGCCCGCCAGTCCTCTGTAGATTTGTATGTCTTCATCTGATTTACTTTCAGTGAATTATGAATGGATGAATCCATTTATGCAAACTGATGTATGGTGTTCATACATTTCCTGAGATGTTGTATCATTTCTTTCTTTGTTTATATTTGTCAACTGGGTAGATCAGCTGGTCTGGGGACACTTTTCAGTCACAATCTTGGGTTTAGGTCAATGACATTACTTTATGATACAACTTACACTGCCTACTCAGATATTAAACCAAAACGGAATTTTTCTGATAAGGTACACATTGAGGAAATGATAAAATGTACATCACATGAATGCATGTATTTATATATACATGTAGGCACACATGCACATGCATATATATTTTACACACACACACACACACACACACACACACACACACACACACACACACACACACACACACACACACACACACACACACACACACACATATATATATATATATATATATATATATATATATATACACACACACACATATATATATATATATATATATATATATATATATATATATGTATGGGTCTAATTTGATTCACTGAAAACTCATTTCACTGAATTTCAATTCACCCTCAAAAAATAGCTGAAAGCTCAAATCACTGAAAACTCATCTCACTGAATCACATTCCACTGAATGCAAGTACTGTTGAGCAAATAAAATGTATATCCTTTTTCCCCACTGTAATGTGATCCTGGAATTAGTATATATAGTTAGGGGGTGTGGGGGCACAGCCCCCCAC
>NC_056737.1:1042619201-1042740476 GCF_019279795.1 Protopterus annectens
GGGAGGTAGAAGAGAGCCATTTAACAGACTGTAGCTGATCAGATAGATAACTAGAAAGCTAGCTGAGAGAGGGGTTACAAATGTTAAGGGAGGTTAGTTTGGGATACAGTATCAAAGGCTTTAGAGTGGTCGAGGAACAGGCAGGAGACTCATTTGTTATTATCAAGAGATGAGGAAATTGCTTGAGTGAAAGATATAAGGGCAATAATGGTGCTATGATGAGGTCTGAATCCATGTTGTGTGGGGGTGAGGAGGTTCCCATGAGTGAGATAAGACATGAGCTGTCTGTGTATGCACTTTTCGAGAATTTTAGAAAGGGGCAAAGAATAGCGATGGGCCTAAAATTTGAAGGGTCAGTGGAGTTTCCTCCTTTGTGCAGGGGCAAGATGTAGAATTTTTTCCAGACAGTAGGGACAAGACCTTCTTTTATTGAGCAAATAAGTATAGAAACTTGGTAGACAATAGAGGAAGCTGCTAACTTAAGATAGTAAGGTGGAAGTTTGTCAGCAGATGGGGGATTAAGGTTTAGGTTTATTGAGAAACAATCGGATAGTTGAGGTGAGGATGGGTTTAATGGAGAAAGGAGTGGAATGAGGAGGCAGGGGAGGGGGGTCAGGGATAAGATTAGCATTGGGTTTAAGTAAGTTTTGTATGGAGTTAATGAAGAAGGAATTAAGAAGAGTGGCAGTTTTGAGAGAGGAGGTGTTGGGAAAAGGATTGGGGGGGGGTTACCAGGGTAAAGAATTTTGTTGATAATGGACCAAAATTTTGGGGGTTGGTATGAGGGTTTTTTGATGGTTGAGGTAAAAAGTTTTTTTGTCAAGGTAGATTTGGTTTTTTGCACAATTTCTAAGTTCTCTATTGAGCTGGAGATTTAAGGTAGTTTTATGCTTATTCCAGGATTTCCAGGCACTGTCCCTTTTCTGCACGAGGGAGAGACTATCTTTGGTAATCCAGGGAGCATAATTAGATTTAACCCTTGTTTTTCTGATGGGGGCCATGGAGTTAAGAATGTTGAGAAATACGCTGTTAAATTGTAGAACAGCTTCTTCAAGCAGGAGGTTGTGAAGGAAGGACCAGTTGATGAAAGAGTGTTTGAATTTATTTGGGTCAAAGTTGGATAGGTTATGGCAGTCTCTATATATGTAATATTTAATAGCTTGGGAGGAGTAGCAATGAATAGAAGTTGGGAAGTGATCGCTAAGGGAGTTAGGTAGTGTAGTGAGATTATGATAGTGATTAGGATGGGCGGTAAGAATCCAGTCCAAAATAGAGCTGGAGTTAGTTTTAGAGTTTATGCGAGTAGGAGAGCTTATAAGTTGAGAAAAAGTAAATAGGTTGATGCTAGAGGTTGGAGAGGCAGAGCACAGAGTATTCCAGTCAATGTTAACATCTCCTAGAAATATGGTTTCATAGGAGATTGTTTGAGATATCCAAGCAAGGAATAGTTCAAGGGTATGAATATTGTCACTGGGGGGTATGTAAATGAAGGCAATTGCTACTTTCTTTTGTTTAAGTTACAGTTAACAATGAATATTTCAGCTAGTTGAAAACAAGGGGGGGTGAAGGGAAGTGGGTGAAAGGAGAGCTGTTCAAAGTATAGTAGAGTGACTCCTCTACCTTTCTTATAGGTCTATCTTGGTGGAAAATATTGTAACCAGGCCATAAGATTTCAGTATTAGTAATGTGAGGTTTTAGCCAAGTTGCAGAGATGGAGAGACTATTTGGGGTGTAAAGTGATAGCCAGGAATGCTGTTCAGAGACTTTGTTTTGGATACTTCGGATGTTGGGAGCCATCATTTTAAAAGTCTTAGCAGATTGGGTAGTGAGATGTTGAGGGCAAGTTTGCAGAGATGGAGAAGTTGCTGTGGAGGAGAGATGAGTGAGGTGAGTGTCAGGGTCTGGATTGGGATGAATATCACCTGAGCGAAGTAGAATGTTGAAAAAGGAAGAATAATTGGAGAGGAGAGAGTAGAGATAGTCAGTCTTAAGTTTTGATTTAGAAGAAGATAATAAGATATGGAGTATTTACTTTTATAAAGGTAGGCATTGTGATGAGAAAAAAGGGAGGGTGATAAAGGGTAAGGGTATGGACTTGATGAATTGCTATGTTGGTGAGGAAAAGTGGGGCTGTGGTGGAGGTCTGGTAGTGTATAATGGAGGGATGTGGAGAAAGAGACAAGGGCTATCACTGTAATGGTAAGAAGTATATGTAGCATGATAGTGAGAGGTTGGAGTGGGAGGTACTAAGATAGTAGGTGGGTGAGAATATAGAAGAGTGGGAAAGATAAATGGAATGTAAAGTGTAATGAGGAGAGAAGTAGTGTAGTGAAGAGTTGGGGAGTATGTGGAAGAAAGTTGGGAGGAAAGGCAAGAGTATGAAATCTGAAGGGAGGTAGATTGAGTAGAATAGTAGAGAGGAAGATAGGTGGGGCAAATAAGGTGGATGAGTGGGAGGTGGAGATTGGAGGAGATAGTAGAGGGTGGGGGGAAATAGGGTTGAGTGACCAAGGTGAAGTAAAAATGTTATCAACGTAGGGGTGTGTGGGAATGAGGGTAGGGTAGGGGACTAGAGTGAGCTCAAGCACAGTGAGGGTGAATGGAGCGGGGCTACACCAGCCTGGGGAAGCAAGAAGAGTGAGAAAAGAAAAACTATCAGTTGAAGGAGGTATATAAGTAAATAGTAGGGAGGAGAGGAGAATAAGACGGATTGCATTTGGTAGAATAATACAGATAGAGGAATGAGTTTAGGTTTCTAAGTGGGTTAAGCTAGACAAAGAGATAAAAGCAAAAGGGGGCAAGTTAAAAGAACAAATGCATAAAGTTAGAGGCAGGAGAGGAGCTTAAGGACCAGTTCTGATGGTGTTATAGCAGTGCGAATGCTACAGAGAGGCAGAATACTGGTTAAATACACTAACAAAAAACTTTCAAGTTCTAAGGTCACTACATATAAATATGTTCTTTTTTTTCTTTACAAAAAAGTAGAAGGGAATTCAGGTGAGATGCCTGGTAATCCCTAAAGCTGAATTGACTAAGTTATCCATAGGGGGATCACATGGCACCAAAATGCAGGCAGCCGGACAGGGTGTGAGCAGGTACTAAGTTGGGCTTGCCTAGAAATGGAAAGATGAGGATTAGAGATTAGGAGAGAAAGAAGATGGATTAAAGAGGGGTTTCAGTACAAAAAAGACATGAGTACAAATAAATTAACATGATGCAATGCAGTACAGGCTTAAAAATACCAAAAGAGCAGGCTTTTTAGCACATGAAATACAAGCAAAAAGTTATAAATGTCGCCCAGACTTTTTCCATTACTATAACTCTTACAGCAACACTGTCTTGCTATGTTAAACAAGTTTAACATAGCGAGACAGCTTTAAAATAAGCAACGGAGATTCTCCATTTCTTTTTTTAAAGCTGTTTCGTTATGTTAGACCCATTTAACATAGCGAAACAGTTTGTAAAAAGCAACAGAGATCTTGCTTTCTCCGTTGCTTTTTTTCAAAACTGACTCACTATGTTAAATGGGTTTAACATAGCGAGACAGCTTTAAAATAAGCAACTGAGATTCTCCGTTGCTTATTTTAAAGCTGTCTCGCTATGTTAAACCCATTTAACATAGCAAAACAATTTGTAAAAAGCAACGGAGATCTTGCTTTCTCCGTTGCATTTTTCAAAACTCTCTCACTATGTTAAATGGGTTTAACATAGGGAGACAGCTTTAAAATAAGCAACGGAGATTTCCGTTGCTTATTTTAAAGCTGTCTCGCTATGTTAAACCCATTTAACATAGCAAAACAGTTTGTAAAAAGCAACAGAGATCTTGCTTTCTCCATTGCTTTTGCCCACAGCTCTGATGTACTGCGTAGGCATTCGCATGCGCAGTACATCAGAACTGCTGCAGAATACCAAGTGACTTCCTTCTACTAAGCCTAAATATTAGAAGTATATCCAACAAAGTCCATGAACTCCATGCCACCATAGACTTGTACTCACCAGATATAGTCATCCTGACAGAAACCTGGCTAAAACCTCACATTACCAGTGAGCAAATACTCCCTACAGGTTACGGCATACTAAGAGTAGACAGGCTAAACAAAAAAGGAGGTGGTGTAGCTATAATATTTAAACAGCATCTAAACATCCAGATCTTAAAATCATCAGCTCCACAAATAGGCAATGAAGAAATAATATATACCAACCTCAAAATTAACCAAAACAAAACCATCAACATAATTGGATGCTACTTCCCACCTGGCCAAAACATCCCTCCACTAGAAAACCTCCTCAGATGGTCTACCCACCATCTCCCCCAAGAAACTATCATCTTAGGTGATTTTAATATTGACTGGCAATCCTGTTCTGGCAACAATCCAACCCATCATGTACACCTTCATGGCTTCACCCAACTAGTCCAGTCATCAACCAGGATAATAAAAACTTCAGCAAGCACACTACCCTGGATTGGATACTAGTCAGTAAGAGCCCCCAGTCATATATAACAGGCTGCTTATCAGATAGCCTCAGTGATCACTCCCCAACATTCCTACTCACAAAATACCTATACCAAGCTAAACCTGTCATCTACCGTCAAATATGTAAAAAACTAAACTTTAACCCACTCACATTCATCTCATCCCTCAAAGAATGTAACTGGCATCCTCTAACGTACCTCAGTCTAGATGACGCAGTTGAATTTTTTAATACTACCTTCCTGAACATCCTTAATTACCATGCTCCCATAAGATTTTCCAGAACCAACGCACAACCCTCCCCATGGCTACAGAAAACCACTAAGTCAGAAATGAAAAACAGGGATAAAGCCTGGGAGCACTGGCACAAAACCAAAACCCCCTCAGCTAGACTGAAATTCCTAGAACTACGCAATAGAGTAAAACGCTAATAAAACAGGACAAATTCCAATACTACCAGTCTGCCCTAGACTCCTCACAACACAGCCTCAAACAATTCTGGTCCTCCATAAATTCCATCCTCCACCCAGGTAAAGTCAGTACCCCTCCTCCTAACATCCCTCACTCAGAAAGTATTGCTACCTCATTCAGCACACACACTTCACCCAAACCATACTATCACTACCTAAACAACACAACCCCCCTCCCCTCCAACCCACACCTTCAACTAGTAATCTCCCCACTGCCTTCTCTTTTTCTCCTGTACCTACCTCCAACATAAAAAAACTCTTAACTAAACTTAAACCCACCAAATTAGCAGCAGACAACCTCCCAACTGAATACCTACAAATCGCAGCTGATGCTCTGGCCTACCCAGTATCCATCTTGATTAACCGATCTCTGTCAGAAAGTTATGTTCCCACACTGTGGAAAGTATCACATATAATTCCCCTCCACAAAGGCAGACCCTCCGCAGAACTAACCAATTACTGCCCCATAGCTATTCTCTCTCCACTCTCCAAAATACTAGAGAGATGCATACACTCTCAGGTCTCAGACTACCTACTTACTAACAACCTCCTTTCCAGTACTCAGCATGGTTTCCGACCAAACCATAGCACCACCACTGCCTTACTCTCCTTTACTAACACTATCCTTCAGCATAAAAACAATGGCTATCTCTCCTCTGCTACTTTCCTAGACCTATCTAAAGCATTTGACATGGTCCCACACAAACAACTTATCTCTGTCCTCAATAACCTATCCTTCTCACAATCAGTCACCAACTGGTTTCAGAGTTACCTGTCTGACCGCCAGCAATCCGTTGTATGGCAGAATGACATATCTCCCCAACTACCTGTCTCCATAGGGGTTCCCCAAGGATCCATCCTTGGACCCCTACTCTTCTCTGTTTACACCAATAATCTAGCCTCTGCCACCAAACATGGCACACTCATACAATACACAGATGACTCGACCATCATCTGCTCAGCACAGTCCCTACCCAAACTGCAAAAAGTCACACATGAAGCCTTTTCCTCTGTTGAAACATGGTTATCCGATGCCCAATTAATACTCAACCCAAACAAAACTAAACTACTCATCTTCCAACCCACCAAACATACTCAAAAGAACTCTCACTTTAACATCACAGCAAAAGACAACACCACTATATACCCAACTGAACACACCAAATTGCTAGGAGTGGAAATAGACAATAAACTAAAATTTTGACATTCACATATCCATGACCATAAAAAAAGTCCACAAAAAACTAGGAGTGTTATACAGAAATAAGCAATTTCTCTCCAAAGCAGCAAAGATTTCAATAGCAAATTCCCACCTTATCTCCACCCTACTTTATGCCTCTCCAATATATACCAACCTAAGGCAATATGATCTAAACAAGCTAGGGACCTGCTACAACAAAATCGCCAAATTCGCCACAGGGGCATCCTACCGTAGTCACCACTGTCTCTCACTTGCTGAACTGGGCTGGCTTGAACTCCCTCACCTCCTTCAGTGGTATCAACTCTCACTCGCCCACAAACTAGTAAACCATCCACTAAATGTCCCATCCCTCCAGAATCTACTCCAACCCTATCGCACCACCAGACCACTAAGATCCAGCAACAGAAATCACTTGCAGATCACTAAAGCCAATAACTCTGCTGGTGAAGCACTATTCTCTTGTGCCATAGTCAAATTATGTAACTCAGTCCCACCCACAATTATCTCCGTACCATCATGCACCCACTTCAAAACTTTACTAAAAGCGCACCTAAAAACATGCTAGCTATGCCCTTGCAACTCCCACTCTAATACCATCCACCCCATCCAACCACTAGCTTTCTCTCCACTCCACTAACTACCTTGATTATAGCAAGCTCAGATGCTCATAAGCCTAGTACTTATTATACAGCAGGAACTTCTCATTGTAACATTTGTTAATGTCTGTTATGTACTTCGCAGATAAAGATTCTAGTTGTCTACTGATGTACTATGTTCTTCATCTGTAAATATGTTTGTAATTAATTGCTATGTTAAATTGTTAATCACTATGTAATCCAATGTAACTACTGTCTGTTTATTTTACTGTGGAGCTTTTCTCCCCGGGCCTCCGCTGAAAATGGACCTACGTCCAGTTGGACACTCCCGGTCAACAAATTTAAATAAATAAATTAAATAAATAAATAAATACCAGACAGCTGCGGAAGGGCAGCAAGGAGGCATTATACAATGCCATTATTTAAGAAAAGTAATTATTTTTTTTCTTAAATAATGTCATTGTATAATAGCAATAACCCACTTCTGGGTGTGGATAATGCTGGATTTACCCACGGTTGGCTTTGTTTGGCCCCTCAGGCTTCGCCCTTGTGACCAAACCACGCCAACCATGGGTAAATCCAGCATTACTCACACCCAGGCGTGGGTTATTGCTATATTAACCTAGTGTAATTAGCGAATTAGGAAAAAAAATGGATTTGCCGCGTTTGTTTATGCAACGAGAGAAACAGTACTGCAGTCGCTACACATTTCTCAGTAGCTGCTATCACAGGAAAACATTTATGCAGTCAACTAAGGCTACAAATAGAGGTAATAGTACTCCAGTAGTTCCAAACAATTAGCTACATTGTATGAGGTGAATCAGGAAGCAAACAGAAATGCAGTCACTAAACACAATTTAGGCAAATGGCTGTAAAAGTAAAGAGCGGTTTGCTACAATAAACCAGTGCTGTAGAGCAACAACTTACAAATAGAACAAAATGGAAAGATATCACTTACATGAGATTATTGGCTTTACTCAAATACCAGCATGGTTTAAATGAAATCCGCTGCAAGCAGGCTGTGTCCACCAGAACCGCTGATGAAGTGCGAGGAAGGAATGCATGCACAAACACTCACACACACACACACACACACACACACACACACACACACACACACACACACACACACACACACACACACACACACACACACATGCGCACACGCACACATACACATGTACACATATACACATGTATGCTCACACGCACATGTGCAGACAACTCACACACATATACACGCATGCACACACACACACACACACACACACACACACGCATGCATGCTCTCACACACACACATACAGACACTCACACACACACACACACACACACACACACACACACACACACACACACACACACACACACACACACACACACACACACACACACACACACACACACACACGTGCGCACACGCACACATACACATGCACACATATACACGTGTATGCTCACACGCACAAGTGCGGACAACTCACACACATATACACGCACACGCGCACACACACACACACACACACACGCATGCATGCATGCTCTCACACACACACACACACACACACACACACACACACACACACACACACACACACACACACACACACACACACACACACACACACACACACACACACACACACACACACACACACACACACACACACACACACACACACACACACACACACACACACACACACGTACATGCAGCTGAGGCAGCTCATTCCTCTGGATACCCTCGGACCTGCAGCCACACACACACAAATAATGCTCAGACTTCCACCAGTTCCTGACTACTAACCTCCATGGTACGTACCTCTAAAGCAATGGGCAAATGTTACCTTTTAGCTGCATTCATTAACATGGCCAGCTAAAGTAACTTACAAAGCTGAGTGCTTCTCTGACTCTCTATGCTGTGTAAATGCCTGACTGTAGGCATTTCCATGGGGGACAGCACTTGTCTAATTAGCATAGGCAGCTCCCCTGGAATACCTTTTTGGCATCTGTAGTAGGTCGTAGAGACAGTCCACCATGGTGCTGTACCATTTCATCTTACAGCACTGTGGTAAGGCTGTCTCTGTATCAGGAATGGTTACTGTGAGGTGTACACTAGACATACTGTTCTCAGTAAACTTTCTGAATCAGCACCACCTAGCAATCACAGAAGGGGCAACTTTACTACTGCCCTTTGATTTTTAAACTGTTAAACATTAATTAATGCCTTCCTGTCAGCAAACTACCTAAACTAAAAACTAAAATACCTTTTTCTGTTTGCTAAAATTTTCAAATCCAGTCTTTTGTCTACTATAAAGACTATGTTTTACTTGCTACAACTGAAAAAATATTTTTGTTTTAGTTTTCCCACCATTTTGGAGCTCTTTTCCTCTGATTATTTATGCTTTCCAAGTATAAAATTACCAGCCACTAATTTTACCTCCAAGTGTTTAGATCCAGGCTAAATTTATGATGCTATAACCTATTTCTCTCTAAATGCTCACTTATACTGTCAAAATGTGCCCATACCATAACAAAGCAGCACCTGTTATGCACTGTATTTCACCTTTACGACACAAGGACATAGTTACATGTTTTTTTCTCTCTCGCATTTCCTACAATCCTTTCCTTCCTGTCTTTCTCTTTGCTCACTTGTATTAGCTATTGCTATTTTTTGTGGCAAAAGAGTTAATTGCTTTCCTTAAACATGAGGTCTGCCACTGCTGACAGCAGACCCCTAGCAGGTTCCATTAATCTATCTTTTATTGAGTGAGCTAATTGTGTGCGACACACCACCGACATGTCTTTTGCCACATGGTCCTTGTCGCACCACATGGAGACATCCTCTTAGCCTCATGCCCTAATTGGGAAGAACTTTGAGATTGGTTGCCAAGAAGCAGACCAGTTTTCAACCAGGTCCAAGGGACCAGAGCAACCAATTAGAGGCATTCCAACCAGTATCTTTGTAAACCAGAGGCTTAAAGTACAGCAACAGGCAAAACAGGGACAAATCAAACAAATGCAACTGCAGATGAGATGGAACCAACAGCACGGCAATCTGAGGTACAGGCTGAAAAAAAGACATGAACTCGGAGAAACCAGAACTGTAAAAAGAACTAGCAGATGATTCAGGGTACAAGGTCCCAAGATTAAAATTATGTGAATAGTAACATGAGAGCCAATGCATGGAACTAAACAGCATCCAGACATTTACGTTCTTTAATATCGCTGATGTTGAACTGATAAAAGAAGAGAGCCACATGTTAGAAGAGTGAGTGTCACAAAGACATTGACCGACTTAAAATGTTTTTACCACGAATATTAATTTAAATGTATTAATGTGAAAAAAAAAGATAGAGACGGTGTTTTAGGACGTCAAGAGTGTTCAATCCTATATTAAATTCTGCAGGTGAAAAATTTGAAAGAGTATGCAAAGCTGAAATTAGGAAGTTAATTTCAGCATCTTCTGTTGATAAGTTTTTTTAATATGACCAAGCATTAAATAATTTTGAATAATTTAATAAGTGATAAATCTAGCAAATTTAGAAATATGACAAAGGTGAGGCAATTTTATTTATGAATGTTGACCACCATGTGTGGTGTATGAAGAAACTGTTGGAGACAGAAGATAGTTTCATTAAAGTAGCTAGAAATTAAGTGTTTAACACATATAAACATATTGCTGAATGTTTAAATTAAATCTTATATGTAAGAATGGTAGCCACAGAACTGTTTGAATGTTGAGGGGTAGGCAAACCTATGTTTCCTAACATTTGCTGGTATGCTGAAAGTACATTTAAGTATGAGTGATTGTGCTTTTGAACCCAATATTAGTGCAAGATGGTAAAAAAAACCCTAACTATGGTGGTTGAACATTATTTAAAACAAGTATTGGCTCTAGTGCCTTCTTTTATTACAAATTTGTTTGATTGTATTATTAGATTAGAAAAAGTGGGTTTGATGAGTTGGACAGTGCTTACATTAGATGTCAAAGCCTTATATACTGTAATTCCTCAAGAAAATAGAACTAGAGAGGTGATTGGTTTAGTTAAGAGATTGAATGTTTTGAGTAGTGATATACTAGGTTTGATTTTGGTTTTAACTTTGATTTTAGAAAACAAATATTTCATGATTAATGGAGAGTTTTTTAGCTTTTTACTTTATAAACATTTGTTGTTAATGGAAAGGTTCAGAAGAAGAGCTATATGGATTTTTGGAGAGGTTAAACCAATCCACAATTTACTTGTGTTTTAAGTGTACCAAATCAGATATAGTAACTGTATTTAAGTTTAGATATGGAAATATTTAAGGATGATACAACAATTCATTTTGGCACTAGGCTATACTGGATGCCTTGCTACAGTAACAGTTTTGTACGTTATACTATTGAGCACCCCAAGATAATGGAGTTGTCATTATTAAGAGTCAAGCCATTAATATTTGTACATTGACTTAAAGTGAAGAATTTTCACAACAAGTGGAGGGACTGGTTGAAATGTTTAAGCAAAGGTGTTATCCCTTAGCGATAGTCAAATGAAGATTGATGTAATAAGGGTAAATGGTATGATTAGTTGCAAAACAATTTTAAGCTAATAAGGGGACACAAAGGAAGGTGAATGAACAGAAAGGGAAGATAGGTATATATATATATATATATATATATATATATATATATATATATATATATTAGTGTGCATGTCAACTGTATAAAAATACTATTAGAGAGACCTGGGTGATTTTACAGCTTAATCCAGGAGTGAGCAACCCAGTTGGTAACATCCAAACAGTTTTATTATAGAAAAATGTAATGTAAAGAGTTTACTTTTGATACCTAAAAAAGAACGGGTCAAAACACAGAGGGATAAGAGTATACATAAGCCAACTGTAGACAGTGCAAATTTATGTATAAGGCTCTTTACATTATATACCCAAACACTGGTTTTATTTATGCCAGTGAACCTAGGGTCATAGGTGTATACTGTGCAATGACCACTAGCGCCTTTATAAACCTAGCCATGTAACCCAAATTCACCTTATGACTTATTATGTCTTAGTGGTTATTTTGGAGGATTATATTAGCTAGGGAATGATTTAATAATTGCCTCTGTCCATCAGAGACATTAGTGCCAGACCACAGACATTTTTTTTATTTCTTATCTACTATCCAGGATATACTTGAATAGGGTTAAGGAAGGGCTCTGCTTCACATGGATGGGAAGTCTATTCCAGAGAATAGGGATTCTCTGAGATTAATACTGTCCCTAACCAAAAACAAAAGGCAAACTGCACTATACTGGAGAGGATACAAACTTTAATGTTAGAAACAGAGAATAGGTTAAGTACTTTCATCTGTTTAAAATATCAGACTTCTTCAGAACATCAAGATTAAAACAGCCAACCATTTATATTATAATCAAAGTACATGGAACAATACATACAGTCCCTCCTGTGTGTCCTATTTAAGTCACAAACAAAGTTTAAATCCTTAGATCTAGTAGTTCAGATGCTGTTCATTTTACAGATATGTAAAATGTCAATCAGGGTAGGATCCAAGTGTGCCTTGTATGCCCGGCATAGACCACCTCTCAGCAGTATTTAAGAAACAGAATAATGACACAGAGCTTTGAGGAGATCTCCATAGGGCACTGTGTTTACACCCCTATTGTTTTTGTGAGGAACCTCTGTGAATGGTCCAGTTGTTGCATGTCATTCTAAAGGGGGTGTTATACTCGATGGGACTGATGAGGTCAGAGACACATTGGACCTAGACACTGAGCCCTTGATTATAGGTTGAGTAACACAGAATGGTTTTCTTATTACCTTAGAAACATGTTGGTCAAAGGTTATGTTATTATCTACGTGAATCTTAAAATGCTTGAAAACCAGGTGTACTCTTAGAGTTTTATCAATGAAGTAGTTTCCAAGAGTGGTCAACATTCCAAAAGGTACTACCATGCACTTCTTGACAACGAGTTTTAAGTCATGGCTTTGGAACCAGTAATTTGCCTGTTTTAGACCTTCCTGTAAGATGTTAATATCTTGGGGGTTTCTGTGACTGCTCCTAGCTTATAATCATCTGCAAGCTTAGCCAGCTAGAGGCCCTTAACATTAGCCTTGATTTCTGAGAAGTAGATGCAGAAATGGAGTAGAACAGGCACAAAACCCTGAGGGACACCACTGGTGATTGACCTCCTTGTGGAGGTGATTTCTCCAATCTTAACTTCTTGGGTGCTGTCTATGAGCCAGCTAGCTATCTAACACGTTATATAGGAGTTTATACCTAATTCTATGAGTTTGTTTACAATGCCTGACTGAAGTATTGTATCAAATAACTTAACCAGATCAAGGTAGGCAGTATGCACCATTTTGCCCTCATGCAATGCCATGGTGACCTTCTCAAAGAAGTCCATCAAGTTTGGTATGCATGACCTGCCCTTGATACAAACAAACTGGATTAGATCCTTTGTCTGAAGGTTTCCTATGTCATTCTTAATTACTTCCATAGTAATTCTTTCCATAGGTTTATATATGGCACTAGTCAGACTAACTGATGTGTAGATCCCAGGATCTATTGATGGCCCGCCCTTGTGCAGAGGGATATCCATTATGGTCCTCCATTTATGTGGTGTGAATCCTCATCAGAGGCTATGGTTGAATAGTGACTCAATGCCCCTAATGGGTCATATTTTGGACTATTTAGGAGGCATTCTGGGATATTATCAGGGCCCAGTGAAGCTGTGTTTTTGGACTTAGAGAATGCATCTAGGATCTGCTTTCTATTCATAGTCAGAGGGGTTATGTTTGATAGCATTTCCTAGAGGTGACTGGGGGTAAATGCTCCCCCATATTTGTGAGTACCAGATCCAATATGCTTGCAACTTTAGTAGGTGTATGCACTATCTTGACCAGGGTGTTTATTTTTATCTTGTCTAGGAATCGCTGTGCCTGCAAATTTAGGGTCATATAGGATTCCCAATTTATAGAGATCCTTCACTCCCCCACCCCCCCACCCCCGTGGGCATGGTATTTGGTTGAATGGTGAGTGTCTCCAATAGTTCTTCATATCAGCTATGGGCTTCATGGGACATACAGGGTTACCAATAGATTTTTAAGATATGGTATGGGAATATGGCTATGCTAATTTGGATGTGGAGAAACTCCAATGCATCATCATCCTATTTAACCAACCTAGAGGTGTACTTGTTATTGATGTAGATTCAGAGATGTCCACCTTTAGTCCCTGCCTGTGCAGTTGCTGATCTAAATGTGTGGAAGGCACTGAAGCCTTGCACTGCTGGGGTATTCTGTGCAGCTTTAAACCATGTCCTGATAACTGCACAGGTGTCCACAAATTCCAAGGTGAGGAGAGCTTGGAGGGAGTGGAACATCTTGTTTAGATTCCTGGCATGGAGGAGTAACACCTGTAGATTTCCTTGGCTTGATTTTGCAATATTGGAAGGTTTGTCAATTTGGCATTGGCTATAAAAGGCTATCTGGGGAAGGACAATGTTTTAGCCAATATTTGAAAGGATATAGGGGACAGGTGTAGACTTCCTTTGGCAAAACAATCTTCTTTTGTCTGTTCCCATTAGGGGTCACCACAGTGGATCATCTATTTCTTCCTGTCCTCTGCATCTTGCTTTGTCACACCAACCACCTGCATGTCATCTGTCACCACATCCATAAACCTTATCTTAGGCCTTCCTCTCAGCACATGTACAAACCAACACAATCTCACCTCTCTGGCTTTGTCTCTAAACCATCCATCCTGAGCCGACCCTCTAATATACTGATTCCTAATCCTGTCCATCCTCATCACATCCAATGCAAATCTTAACATCTTCAACTCTGCCACCTCCAGCTGTGACTCCTGTCTTTTTGTCAAGTGCCATCCTCTCCAACCCATATAACATAGCTGGTATCACTACCCTCTTGTAGACCTTCCTTTCATTCTTACTGGTACCCATCTGTCACAAATCACTGCAGATGCTCTTCTTCACCCACTCCACCCTGCCTGTACTCTCTTCTTCACCCATCTTTCACACTCACTATTACTCTGAACTGTTGATCTCAAGCATTTAAACTCATCCACCTTCGCCAACTCTACTCCCTGCATCCTCACCATTCCTCTATTCTCCCTATCAGTCACATACATATATTTTGTCTTGGTCCTGCTGACCTTCATTCTTCTCTTCTCTAGAGCATATCTCCACCTCTCCAGGGTCTCTTCAACCTGTTCCCTACTCTCACTACAGATTTGCAATGTTATCCACAAACATCATAGTCTATGGGGACTCCTGTCTAATCTCGTGTCAACCTGTCCATCACCATTGCAAATAAGAAAGGGCTCAGAGCTGATCCTTGATATAATCCCACCCCCACCTTGAATGCATCCACCATGCCTACTGCAGATCTCACCACTATCAAACTACCCTCGTACATATCCTGTACCATTCTTACATACTTCTCTGCCACTCCCGACTTCCTCATACAGTGCCACAACTCCTCTCTAAGCACCCTGCCAAATGCTTTCTCTAAGTCCACAAAGACACAATGCAGCTCCTTCTGACCTTCTCTATACTTCTCCAGCAACACCCTCAGAGCAAACATCTCATTTGTAGTGCTGTTTCCTGGCATGAAACCATATTGCTGCTCACTAATCATCACCTCCCTTCTTAACCTAGCTTCCACTACTCTTTCCCATAACTTCATGCTGTGACTGATCAGTTTGATCCTTCTGTAGTTACTACATCTTAAAAATTGGTACCAATACACTTCTTCTTCACTCCTCAGGCATCCTCTCACTTTCCAAGATTTCATTAAACAATCTGATTAAAAACCCCACTGCCATCTCTCCTAAACATCTCCATGCTTCCACAGGTATGTCATCTGGACCAACAGCCTTTCCATTCTTCATGCCCTTCATAGCTGTCCTTACTTCCTCCTTGTTGATCCTTTGCACTTCCTGATTCACTATCCACACATCATTCAACCCTGTCTCTTTCATTCTCTTTAATCATCAGCTCCTCAAAGTTGTCTTTCCATCTGCTCAACATACTCTCCTCACTTGTGAATATGTTTCCGTCATTATCCTTTATCACCCTTACCTGCTCTGTCTAGTAGATCAGTACCAGTATTTTATTCCCTTTTTAGGGCCCAACCTTTCATACAACTCTCCATACATCTTATCCTTAGCCTTTGCCACCTCTCTCTTTGCCATACATTTCATCCTTAGTCTTCACCACCTCTCTCTTTGCCATACATTTCATCCTTAGTCTTCACCACCTCTCTCTTTGCCATACGCCTCATTTCCTTATATTCTTGTCTACTTTCCTCATCTCTGACAATCCCACTTCTTTTTTGCCACCTTCTTTCTCTGTATACTCTCCAAGCACCTTTGTAGCTATCTCCCTTACCTGCTCCTTTGGAAAAACAATATGGTTTATTAATCATTCCATCCCATGCTGGCAAATATTGTATCCCCTTTAGGATTACACCAGAAATTAAGCCAATTATTAAAGTCAGACATCTTTTCTTCATTTCGTGTCATTGTCCTTGGTGAAAGTAGAATGCTGCTCGATGGGAGGCAGATATCAGCCTGTGACACACAGTCCAGGAGCTCCATAATGTCTCTCTTCATATAGTCTAGGGAGGTATGTCTCAGGCCATTTATACCTACATGGTCTATGACTGAGTTATACTGGTACCCAGGGTGCAGTGACTTGAGTGCATGCATAACCTGTGTCCTGGATCGTGTATCTGCTTGCGTTATGGACTTTGTAGTTGAAGCTCCACTGGGTGTGGCTTATGTACAATGTTAGGTGTTATTTCTGTCGAATGCCTTTGGGTTTGCTGAGGATAATCTTTGCAGGTGAAATATCTGGGACTTCTTTGGGGTTTGGTAAGATTGCATTGAAATGCCTCAGGATAAGTAGATTGATATCTGAAGCATGCACTATGTGCAGTGGGTGTAGCATGCGTTTCTAACAACCAGATTGGTTTATGAGTGCTTGTATGTGAGTGTTTTGCCTGCAGTGACATTGTGTATATACATCTCTTGCATAGTGCATTTGATTCTTTAAGGATTAAATGCTTGTCAGTGAACATGAGACAATTGCTACATTGTCTAAAGATACCCACATCCACCAAACTGGCTGCAGAGAAATTAGGACAGTGCATATCCATAATGTAAGGTCCTTTATTAGGTGAGCTACAAAGGTGCAGTGCACAAGGGGTTAATAGTGGACTTACTAGGGGTATTTTGGGGACTAGAGACTAGACTAGGCTATAAAATACTAAATTTAAGTGGCAGCTTTCCTCAATGTGCATTCTAGCTGCTCTATCCTTTTTCAAGGTGGAAATTAATTGCTCTACACCCACCAAATTATTGGGTACAGTTTCAGTGGTAGTTTTATAAGGAAAATGTTTAGTTTTTAGGTGTCTGTGTCTAGGGCACTGCTAACTGCAACTCCATGATGAGTAATGGTGTGTAAATGTTCCAAATGTATTTAGGTACTCAAAACACTGAAAAAATGGCTGCTAAACTGTCTGGTCAATAAAACAACTACACTTATAACTTTACAATGCATTTCCCAGCCCAGATAGATCAGCCCAACACCTACTGCCACTAGATGGAATAACCTTGGTGGTTCACCCTAGTAGTTTATGTGGCATTGTGTATGACGTGTCCAGCATTCTATATTGGAAAAATAGAATTGAGAGAGAACGTGTTAGATCATTTATATTCTGTTAGAAGGAAGGAACATTATAATGCATTGCATAAACATGCCTTTATCTGCTAGCCCTGATTTTAAGACTTATTTTCTTTGTGCTGGAAAACATGTATAAAAATAAAGTAATGGGGGAAATTTGGATTTCATTTTGGACAGCAAAGAAGTACAATGTCAGATTTAAATGCCAGTTAATATATTTCTGGGTTTGAAAGCACTTATAAGTATTTAGCTGATTTTAAAAATCAGAAAGCTGTAGGGATTAAATTATGAATTATTTTGTGAATGCTGTGAGGTCATGATTCTTAATAGGTAATTGATTGTTAGAATAATTTATGTTTGTGTTTAAAGGATTAATTGGATATGAGGATTTGTCTGAAGAAGTCGTACATGATGTTTTAACAGAAGAAAGTACTTATCAGTTTAACCAGTTGAATAAATTAGTTATACTTTAATAAATTATTTGTGGTGTACTGCTGACCTCATATATATATATATATATATATATATATATATATATATATATATGGGTCTACTTTGTTTGATCAAAGTTTCAAAACTTCGAAAATCATATGGCCGAGACCATATGACTGAACTTTTGAAAATTCGAGAAAACAAAATAAACACCTAAATGAAAAAGAAAACCTTACCTCTACAATTTTGAAGGGGGGCAAGCCCCCTGCACCTCTCACGCCCCCTGCAACTTAAATATACCAACTCCGACATCACATTACAGCAAGGAGAATGGTAAATCTCCCGTTCCGTGCTGAGCAGCGATCTCAATTAAAAGTGTTCGAAGTTTCAAAACTTTGATCATGTGGTCTCAGCCATATGATTTTTGAAATTTTGAAACTTCGATCAAAAAAGGGGAGCCACACACACACACACACACACACACACACACACACACACACACACACACACACACACACACACAGACATACACACGCAAATAGCAATGTGGTCGAACAGCATGCAACTAGCTAATAAAGTTCCTCCTCTGCGATTATAACTGCTAACATATCAAAATAAGTCTTTTCAATTAGTGTTGCCATTTAGCTAATGTGCTGACACCTACTGTATTTTCCACCCAAGGATGTCATAGTGTGCATGCAGAGGATAGGCTTAAAGGTAAAAACTTGAACTATGCCTGGTGGCTGCCTTGATGATGGTCCCTACTGGCTGAATTTATAGTGGTTAGGAGGGGGCTTATGATTAGCAAGCTGCAGGAGCAAAGGGAAGCAAACAAATTAGACAGTTGTTTTCCAAAGTGGCAAGGATATAAGGTCTTCTCTGACCAGCAGGTACTCAAACAAAAGACACTTCAGTGTTTAATAATGGTTTACCATGCAATACTTTGAATGCACTTGACACAGCTGTGGGAGGCTATTAAAAAGTTCTGTCTAAGGAAAAATTGAGCTTGTTATATTGTGTAACATGTGCCTGATGTAACCATTTAGGAAAAGGGAAATTATATCAGTACTTATGGCACAGATATGACCACTATAGCTGTCAGTGTCTGCTACAAGATATATAGGTTTATTCACCAATCACAGAGGCTACAAGTGACATTACCTCACAACCAAGCTGGCATAAAGGAATCCAGTTGGATTTCTCTAAAAGAAATTATGGACTTTTAATGTGAAGTTCTGCTTAGCTAGGTAGGAACTTTTAAAGTTCAGATGGTAATTAATTTGAGCCTGGAACTGTACATAATTTTAAGGGATATAATTTGTCAACTGGTCCAAGTTTATCCCTCGATGCCAACAACCGGTATGGGAATAGAAAGAGACACATGACATGAAATACTATATGATACCTGCATCTAAGTAAAAGCTATAACCAACCAGTCCCTTCAGGCTTCTAAAAGAAGTGCAGTCGCCTACCTGAGAAAAAAAAATTCTGTCTCATTTGTGTCTTTAAGGCATTGTACATCACCTTCATAGTTACGGATTTTGACAGATCACATCAAAGTCTTAAGATGTTGTATATGTAACTGCATAACTGCAGTATGTAAGTTCTTCAGTAGTCCTCCTGAGTGTGATATTTAAAGGGTCTTATGTTGACATTTTTCAACACAGAGATAAAAGATCTGGTAACAACCATATCCTTATCCAGTGCAAAGGAAAGACATGATAGAAATGTTTCAATTTGCTTGTATTCAATCTTAATCTCATCTCTTATGAATCACCTAACTATGTAAATACATATTAATATAATACTATACTTAGAAACTTCCAGCAAAGTATATGTATGTGTTTGTGGCGGGTGACCTTCCTCCCAGTGCGTGTCCCAGAATTTTTCCTGCAGCTCTACCAAGAAATCTTGGAGTCCCTCGTAGTGAATGAAGAAAAAGGGTTACTCCCCAGGAACACTAGTCCGGAAACCATGCGCCGTCCTAATAGCTGTACTCAGTAACTCATGGCCAAGTAAGTGCAGTAAGGAGACATCCAAGGAGGAGTTCTTCTTTATCAGATCCCCGCAGACAAAAGGTTTATCTATACAAGAGGAAGACCTGTATAAACTGGAAAAAAAAAAAAACAGTCTAGAGGAAGCAGGCAGCCAGCCCAGTTGTCCCAAGTTCAACCAGGATCCTGACGTCTGTAACATCGTTCAATCTCCTGGCATTCTGCTGCTCCAGTCACTAGTGAAACATGCAGAAAGAATCACTTGACATTCCTGTCATGTCAAGCAATACAAAATTCTATCTGGTTACTATTGCCTGCTGGGGTATTCTGCCTCTAAATATGAGCCCATTGTTAGGTTGCATGAGGCTTTCTGTTACTGGTGGCAGGAGTTAATCTCTGCTACATTAAACACCTTCATCTTTGTGCACATGGAAGATTCCTCCTTAAAGGAAGGTTTAGCTTTTCTATTTGGCAGAAGAAAAACATAGTAGGTTGATACAATGCTATTGATTCGAGTCATTGAATGATCAATGACTACAGGTTTATAGGTACTAGGACAGATGCCCTAGCAGGCCATTTTAAGCATAGCCAATTTCCCTTTTTGTGCTCAAAATAACCTACCCCATTTGGTTATAGGTTGTTCTAACCCATCCCATCGTCAGTTATATGTCACCCCTAATGAGAATAACTGGGATCATACCACAGATGATTTGAGGGAACACATGCATGGGATAAAGCATTTCGGAGCTGCCTCTGTCCATTAGTAGTACGAAGGTGGGGGGGGGTCCTGGGGTAAATTTTCTGTTTCCCATCCTTGGATTTATGTTGTGCTTGAAAATGGACAGGTATGAATTTTGTTTTATGTGGATGGGGAGTCTGTTCCACAGCAGGTGTATCCTCTGTGAGATATACTTGTCCCTCCAAACCACTCTGCTGATGTTGCAGAAGAGGTGTTGGTCCCAGAACTGAGTATTTATGATACTATTTCACTTGCTGATATGCAGTAACTCAATCAGTAATGGGTCAGAGGATGCCTTATATGCCAGCCACAGGTCACCATCTAGCAGTCTGCAGGATACAGAGTGTAGTGGCAAGGTTTTGAGTCAGCCATGATCATGTAGAACATGTTGCTAGGCCTTGTATCCTTTTAGTAATGTACCTCTGTGGACATTCCAGCTGTTACATGAGCCTGGACAGATACATGTCAAAGGGGGCATTAAATTCAATTACTGGCCTAATGAGGGCCGAGTAAAGGGAGACAATGGCATCCCTAGATGTAGACAATCTTTTTTATAAGCTGTGCAATATAGAAGGACTTTTTTTACAACAACAGACACATGGTGATCAATAGTTTGGTTACTGTCTATATAAGTGCATAAATTCTGAAGATCTGGGTAAAATCTTAGGGTTGTATTGTCAATGTAGTAGTTCTCCGGGGTAGATGACTTCCCAAAGGATACAGTAATGCTTTTTTTTTTTTGGCATTTAGTTTCAGTTCACGATTTTGGCACCAGTTATTTATTTGAGAGAAATTTTCCTACAGGATGGCCAAGTCATTTGGGGATTTAATGACTGCTCCTAGCTTGCAGTCATCTGCAAACTTAGTCAGCCAGAATGCTTTGGTATTCACTTTTACTTCAGAAAGGTAGATGCCAAATAGGAAAGATCCCAGAACAGAACTCTGGAGACTCTACTGGTGACTGGTCTCTTTGTGGAGGTAACTTCTCCCATTTTGACTATCTGCATCTTATCTGTGAGCCAGCTGGTAATCCAATGGGTGACATAAGGGTTTACTTCCATTTTTAGCTTTTCTGATATACCTGAGTGAGGAACTGTATCAAAAGTGTTGATCACATCGAGGTATGTAGTATGTATCATTTTGCCTTCATCCAATGCTCTGGTGACCTTTTAAAAAATAAACACCAGGTTGAGTAAGCATGACCTGCTCTTTAATTTTTAAATTACTTTGGATGACCTCTTTCAATAGTGAAACAAATTCTTCCCATTGCTGAGGATGGTAACAGAATAACTGTTGTTGAAATGTATGCAGTATCCTTTATGTTACAGGTTATCTTTGGACCAGGCTGTCTTCAAGGCTTGTTTGAAGAGAGAGGAATTTAAAAATTTTCATGCAGAGAGACAGGGGATTAGGGTTTAGAAAAATGTAGAAAAATGACTAATTGCCCCATTTTAGTATCTGAGTTCAGCCCTGACACAGTAGTGAAGGAAATCACTTCTGCAAGAAACCAACAGGGGCTGTAACTTTCATTCCCTATGTATTTCCAACAGGGCTGTAACTTTCATTCCCTATGTATTTCCAACAGGGCTGTAACTTTCATTCCCTATGTATTTCCAACAGGGCTGTAACTTTCATTCCCTATGTATTTCCAACAGGGCTGTAACTTTCATTCCTATGTATTTCCAACAGGGCTGTAACTTTCATTCCCTATGTATTTCCAACAGGGCTGTAACTTTCATTCCTATGTATTTCCAACAGGGCTGTAACTTTCATTCCCTATGTATTTCCAACAGGGCTGTAACTTTCATTCCCTATGTATTCCAACAGGGCTGTAATATGTATTTCCAACAGGGCTGTAACTTTCATTCCCTATGTATTTCCAACAGGGCTGTAACTTTCATTCCCTATGTATTTCAAACAGGGCTGTAACTTTCATTCCCTATGTATTTCCAACAGGGCTGTAACTTTCATTCCCTATGTATTTCCAACAGGGCTGTAACTTCCTTTCCTATGTATTTCCAACAGGGCTGTAACTTTCATTCCCTATGTATTTCCAACAGGGCTGTAACTTTCATTCCCTATGTATTTCCAACAGGGGCTGTAACTTTCATTCCCTATGTATTTCCAACAGGGCTGTAACTTTCTTTCCCTATGTATTTCCAACAGGGGCTGTAACTTCCTTTCCCTATGTATTTCCAACAGGGGCTGTAACTTTCATTCCCTATGTATTTCCAACAGGGCTGTAACTTTCATTCCCTATGTATTTCCAACAGGGGCTGTAACTTTCATTCCCTATGTATTTCCAACAGGGCTGTAACTTTCTTTCCCTATGTATTTCCAACAGGGCTGTAACTTTCATTCCCTATGTATTTCCAACAGGGCTGTAACTTTCATTCCCTATGTATTTCCAACAGGGCTGTAACTTCCTTTCCCTATGTATTTCCAACAGGGCTGTAACTTTCTTTCCCTATGTATGATTTTCTTGGTCTTCCAAATATTGCAACTGGTCTCTGTTATGTTGAGAAAAACATCAAATTGGTTTTCACCTTCTACTTCAATATTAGTTACACTAATCTCCAAGATATTAAAACTGACCACTGCTTCATTTAAAACGACAATTAAATCAAAACATTGTGCTTCTGAGAAACTATGGTAAGAGGCAATAGATAGCCAGTGCCCATAAGGATCACAGTGTGTGTGCCATGATTCAACTCAGCAATGAGAAGGACAATCTCTTCAGCAGCATTGCTCCAATAATAGACATTAGCTTCATTTACGTTTATGTTTTGCTTCTTTTTATCATTGTTGTCACGTTTCTGCATTGTTTTACTTTAAATGAAGCTCTAGCAACCCATCTAACCTGAGATCTTCCCTTTCAGCAGACAGCTTAGCATTTATTTTGTGAGTCTGCTATTTTTAAAGACTAAGCATGAGCCATATCTTTCTATTAAGCATTTTAAATCTAATATGTTGTTACTGATAATATGGAGATGTTAAAATTAATAAAATATAGTTATGTCAGAGTAGGTGATGCCACGTGAAAGTTCAGCTGCTGATGAAGATGTGTGTGTCCAGAAGCCTTTCTTACAGAATTAATAGTACTCACATATTTGATAACTCCTAGGGTGTATAGAGACTTACACAAGAACTTGCTACTCAATAAGTTCAACCATTTTGTTTTATTCATATGACAAATATGCCTGCTATGTCATTTGAGTGAGACTAACATATGTCAATGTGGATGCTTGATGCCAAAATACAATGTAGACTCAGGGATCGTATTATGAATTATGCAAGCGGAAGCAATGTAGGCCTCACAACCCAGATGCGTTACTGGCACACAAATTCGCCTTGACAGACTACATCTATATCTTGTAATACTAACCAGTTGCTACATCTGTATCTAGTTATACTAGCCAGTTACTATGCCTGTATCTAGTAATACTAAACAGTTACTACTTCTGTATCTTGTAAAACTAGTCAGTTACTACATCCTTATCTAGTAATACTAGTAATACTAACCCGTTACTAAATACGTATCTAGTTAATACTAACTAACCAGTTAATAGCTAAGGATATGTGGGAAGAAACTAAACAGAAGATAATACAAAAATTGAGAAACTGGAAGTTTTGTTATATGGATATGGATACTAAGATACAAGCCATTAAAATGTTTTTAGTCTCTTTGGTCTTATACACAGGTCAGGAATATTTTTATCAACCAGAGGAGAAGTTATGGATAGCAATTAAAAAAGAGTTGAAGGATTTTATCTGGGAAAGGAAGACAGCAAGGGTCAAGTGGGATAAGATGATTCTACCAATAAAACAAGGTGGACTAGGATTACCTAATTTGAGGGGGTATTTTAGAGCAACACAGGTAAGGCTCTTATACATAGCACAGGTAGAAAACTATAATTCAAGGTGGAAAGGGATAATGATGCAGGGAGGAAGCTCAAGAAATAAGGAGAGATTATGATTTTGGATGCAGACTCTTAAGGAGAACAACCAAAATCTTACAGAGTATTATATTTATAAAATAGTAGGGAGTATTCTAAGAACCAAACCAGCATGAGAATGGAGAAAAGAGATTTTGCCAATAGGGTTGACTGTGGTCAGGGATACAGATAACAGGCAAGAGGGGGCTGAATGTTGGAAAAAACTGGCAAAGGAACCAAGGTATTGGGAACAAATAACTAGAAAGGGAAAGGTACTAGAGTGGGGAGAGGCCAAACATGTATTTGGACTGCGGGTTAGAGATTGCCTTCCTTACCAAGGATTGATATCAGAGTATAAGCAAAGGGAAAGAAATAGGGGGCTCCTAAATGAAAGACCAGCACTGGTAGAGTTTTACTAGAATGTAGAACAAAAGCTGCCATTAAAAAAGGAATAATCAGTAAAGCATATAAAATACTGCATGATAATTACAAGACTCCATCAGAGGAGCTTAGAAAGGATTTGGAAGAGAGACTGGATAAGCAATTCACAAAGAGACAATGGGATATATATATATATATATATATATATATAAAAAAAAAAAAAAATATATATATATATATATATATATATATATATATATCACAAATATGCAACAAAGTCTAGAAGATTTAGGATATTTGCCTGGAAATGTTTACATAGGTATTTTTATACCCCAAACAGACTCCAAAGAAGTTTTCTTCAGGTGGATAGCAAATGATGGAGGTATGATTGGCAAGAAATAGATAGCTGGGAACATGTATTTTGGGAGTGTGGTGAGCTGGCAGACTTTTGGGATTCCCTGCGGGCTGCTCTGTTGGAGATGCTGGATGGGAGGATTGGACTGACTTTTTTTGATTTTTTGAGTTATGCTACAGAATCAGAATTGCCTAGACATGGTAAAGCCTTGCTGAGTCTAATTATGGTGGCTGCCAAAAAAGCAATTGCTAGAAAATGGAAATCAAAGTCTAGACCAACTGTACGAGAAGCAGTGAATATAGTAACAGAGATAAAACAACTGGAAATGGGATCTTTAGAAAAGGGCAGGAGCAAACTACATAGAAAAAATGGGAATTGTGGGAAAAGTATATGCAGAGCAGGAATGAGATTTAAGTGGCAGGAATTGAATGAGCTATATAATGCTTAACTGCCAATGACTAGAATATTTATAAGTGATTAGTAATGTTTACAACTACAGTTGTTTCAATTGTGTCTGTGATGCAAACTGTTTGCAAGTAAAATTATTTCATTTTGTATGTTTTTTGTTTATATAAATGTAAGATTGCCTTTGTCACATGTGGAAATTTAATAAAGATGTAGGAAAAAAATACTAACCAGTTAATACTTCTGTGTTTAGTATTACTAACCAGTTAGTATGCCCATATATTTTAATACTAACCAGTTACTATGTTCATGTCAAATACTAACACTGCTGCTTGTTACCAGGTGTAGCACTGCATAACAGCTTCCACAGATGTGAAATGTTACTGCTATGTGGGTAGCAGAAATGCCATACTTCTCAACCCATGCAGCATAAAACACAGTAGAATTACTTCACATAGTGTTGTTAGAAAGTATCCTTTCCATGTTCACTGCATGCCATGGTACTGCCAATGGAAGTCCTTAGTGAGATCACTCTATCAGATCGAACTGACCATACTGCACAGTGGAGTCAACACTATGTAGGCAAGACCCTATATCAATACAAAAATGCAAGATCTATGAGGAGACAGCTTCATCTCCCTATGAAAATACACATCAAATGTATGCCAATAAAATATAAATAAGTGTCCATACATGTTCATCGTAAATCTAAGAAAGATTTCTATGTAAAGATTCAAATATTAGGAATGAAACAAATACTAGTATGCCTCATATTCCAAACTCCATTGTTGAGTGGCAGACCACACCAAAAGAACATTTGCAAGGTTGTGTCATAGCTCTTTCAATGCATACATTTATACGTGGATAGCTGTGCAATGTTACTTTTAGACACTCATTCATTCTTCAATACCTATTTTATCCAATTCAGGTTTGCAAGGATGCCAGTGTCTATCCTAGCACTTTAATGCTTAGTCATACTAATAGCAGAGAAAGTAATAGTGGATAAGATGTCATGAGATGCAAGCCGTTTACCTCCAGGTGTGAAATAGCTCAACTTCCAAATGTCCTTCTGTTACAGTTAAAAGATGTCTTTGACTAGTATAGCCAGATTTTCACACATTCAAATTTATATGGAATATGTGCATTAATCTTTCTTTCTTTCTTTCTTTCTTTCTTTCTTTCTTTCTTTCTTTCTTTCTTTTGTTTAGTTTTTTGTTTTGTTTTTGCTGAGTAGTGAAAACAGAGAGTAGCCATTTAAGCATACATGCAACACGTGATGTAAAGATTCCATACTCCTTTTTACTAAAACAGAGAGTATCACCTGTAATTTGCTAGGTCTTCAGAGTGTGTAGGTTGAAAGCGTGTGTATGAATGCAATGCTCTTCTTGGACTAAATTGCATATCTGTAGCAGCAGCACTTGGTTTGAATGCTATTGCACAGCTCCATCTGCATCAATAATTTTTACCACCAGTTAAAGAGGGCATATAATGAGAGTTAAGCGTGACACTCTTCCAGTAGATAGTGAAAAGAGATACAACCCAGGAAACATTTACGGAAAGTGCAGTGTAGACTATTGTGAAGCAATTTCTGCTGCTGTTTAGACAAAAATTGTTTGGAAAATTCATGTCTGGAAATATATATGTGTATATAGCAGAGTAAGTTTAACAGGTCTTAGTGATATCTTTGTATTTGCAGTTTATGTTAGCTCTTTGCTCTAAAATACCTGGTGATTCAATTTGTCTCATCAGTAATGGTAAACTGTTCCAAACAGTGCTGCAATAAATTCTGCATCACTACTAGCATGTTCTTCTCCCAGGAACTTTCAGCAGGGAAGTTCTCTGGGTCTTGTCCACCTAGTATGGACATTTGAAGTGACTATAGTGCTGGTCTGATGTCTGGTCTTGTCCCAGCATGGCAGCATTTAGTATTGCCTACTGAGAAGCTTTGCAGGGGAAGTCAGAGCTACACAATGGTTTGTAACTTGAGCTATGCTGGTTATGAGCTAGGCCGCCCTGGGACAAATAGTTTTCAAAAAGTTGTCTTAAGCAGTGATGCAAGCATAACTGACTAAAGATGAGGGTAGAAAAAAAGCACTTTCCAAGCTACCTTAACTGATGAGGCAGTTGGATTCAGCTCAGTGTAAATAATCCTATTTTTATATATGATTTTTCCATACCTGGACATACTGTTCAGTAATTGTTTGGCCTAGTAGACCAGACAACATAATTGCTTGCAGATGGTGACCTCAAATGGTGAAGCCTTTGCCATAGCTGGATCCAAGGAGGTCCTTTTAGTAGTGACACTGGTTGATTCTCCTCAGTGTGAAATGCTTATCATGTCTGCTATTGGTGATACTATATTGGTTTCCATCCATGCAGGGAAAATAGCAGTGGATGTTGTAAGGATCTTATCTACTCTTACCATATTAAAGTTGTAGGGAAGGAAAAAACAATAGTGGGGATTTAATTGTCCCAGTGTATTTCAAGGCATCAGCTAGGCAGAAATCAAAAACATCTGTTAATGAAAAACAGTTGCATGGATACAGTTTGGTCAATCAACCCAGTTAGTCATCAAAACCAATAAGGGCGCAAAGTAGTCCTACTTCCAAATCAAGTGACAGAGTCATCTTGAGTTTTTGAGCAAAAATGTGGTATCATTCTTTGTTTATAACTACATGAGATGTGCAAAGAGATGTGAAGTATCAATTTTAAAGATAAGTTGTTGTTGTAGTTGTGTCTTTCGGCTTATCCTGGTTAGGAATCGCCACAGCGGAACTCCGGTCTGCTAATGTTTGGTAGTGGATTTTTATGTGCCCCGTTACCAGCCCTGACGCACAACCTTCAATGAAGGCACGCCCATTCACGCATGCCTCCACACAGAAGATGCTGTAGCTGAGAATCGAACGGGACAACGTCTTGCTGTGAGGCGACAATGCTAGTATTGCTCTTAATTATTTTGTTGTCATGTTGTCTTAAGTAAGCATTCTCATGCAACTTAGACCTTACATTTGGTTTATCTCTAACTTGCAATAGTGATATTACATCACCGGTAATACAGCAGTTAACAAAATGGTCAGCTTACCTGACCCAAGTTCATTACTGTAGCACAAAAAGTTATAAAGTATACCCCATTCTGTAAATATAACAGGAATATGGTAATGAGCTAACACTATTTTTATGGGAAAATATAGTCTGCATCAGGGTTAGCCATCCAGTAGTGTGAACCTTGGCTCTAGATGATTGTCACTGTTGAAGTGACACCTCAACCCCATATGCAAAAGTAGTTGCGAATGAATGGTCTCTTAATAGTAATTAGTGTGACTATTGTATGGGATTAATATGATTAGAAAAACTACAAGCAGAGCTAAATGAAGTCCAAACTTTTTGCAATTATTGCTGACAGTAGCAAATCAAGCAGGAAAAATGCAGTGGGATAATAAAAATAACTGGAATAACTGATTTATAATCATCATTTGCCAGGTTGTTGATCTGGAAAAGAAAATGTTCTTTGGATATGAAGAAGAGGAAGGTTGTGGTTTTTCTACAGCCATTCACCAACATATACAGAAACACAGTATTTTTGCTGCCTATTGCCATAGTTATAGACTTTGTAGAAATGGAAAATAGTTGTTTGTGACATACCTGTGATAAGGTTGCAGGAAATGCAGAGGAATATACATACTTGTAAATTGTAAATAGTTTTACTAATTATAAATATATACTGTGTTTTCTCTAAGTTAAGTGTTTGTGCCATATTTTATTCCACAACTGGAAGTGCATAAGAGAATGCAATTGCCAATACAGTTTATCTTACAAGCTTTAATGAAAGAATATTTTATGTAATTCTTCATTGATGTTTTCTGCACCTCCTGAGCTTATAAAATGGCCCGGTGACATCATGTATGAATATTTAATGTACACATGCATATAACACATGTTTTACTACGTTTCAGGTTGAGCCTGAAAATAAAATTGTCTATGGAGATCAATGTTCTAACTGAGACAACAAACTAATAAACAAACAAATACATTGGGATGTTGATTTAAATCATCACATCTGGTACAGGACTGTGGTGCTTGGATAAAAAACTGAGGACACAACCGTTTTTAATTAGAAAGGGAACACTTGTGCTTTAGCTCAAACTGTTGTCGTCTTTGAACAGCCACCATAACAGAAATGACAGTCTCAAGCAATGGCTAACTGTATTAGGTAAAGTTTGATGAAGATCATGGAATGTATGACCACATTATAAGCAGTTAACAGATCACATTAGGTCATGCATCACATTAATGATCAGTTTTGTAAAACTACTGCTTTTCCTGAAGTAAAATGCCATGTTTCATACAGAAAAAAAAGTTACTTGACATCAGCCTTCTTGTAAAACTGGAAATATACTGAATAAACTCTGCACCTAAAGCTAAAGAGTTTCTACATTGTTTAGCTTAGCAGTGATTTACCTGGAGTCATACCTCTCAACCTCGTAGTGCAAGAAATCTAGATAAAGCTTGAGAAAATGGGGGGACAGAGGCCCAAAAATAGGGACGGAATTTAAATATTGCTTTTGTAAACTTAAAAAGTTGCTAGATGTTAAATAAAATTAAGAATTCAATACACAGGAGGTTCAGATTCAAAAGTTTACTAGTGTACACCAGGAGGCAAAAAACGTACAAGTACAGAATTTTGTCTGACATGAAACAGGAAGCACACAATTTTATATAGGTTTAACATTTAAGCTATGCCCACCTTACTGACGTGATATGTCACAGGGCATCTACATCACTTTAGCTTACAATTCTTCATTCATTAAATCTGCTGATGCTGTATATTTTTAAAAAACTTTTCCTCTAGATACAATACGGCCTTGCTATCCAGCTGGTCAGTCATAATGTCTTTCTGTAAAGTTACTTGTTCAAGGTTTCATATCAGTTCAAATACAATAGCAGCTTCAGTCTTTTAATGCATGTCTTTGTTCTCTGTTACACTTTCTCACACAGCTATGTGCTATCTTAGTAACACATATACAAGGCCAAATCATTCCAACAGGAAAGAGCAGAAGATTTCATTATTTCACACATTTAATTTCCTGACCCAGCAGATAATCACTTGTGAAAAGCATAAACATTAAAACTTGCTAAGCTAGCATTCTGCCCGGGTCAGAGAACAGCTTTGCTTTAAGCCACACTGCAGTTTCAAAACTATTTCACATTTAGACATGAATTAATTTTACTACTATATGATTAATAGAATAAAATGCATTATATACTACTTTGCTTTTAAACTAGCATTTCTCATGTATTCAAATACACATTTTTCTAACATTTTCCCCCCTATTAATACTTTTTATTCTATTTTGAAGTATGCATAGTGTCATTTCATCTCCTAGCCTTTTCCACTCAGGATTTTCAGCTAGGTGAGTCATTCAATCTATACTTCAGAAAAAGCGTCATCTGAGATCAATCTTTCAATCTCAATATCTTGGTAAAAAGTTTCAGTAACAGATACATCAACAAAATCTTTGATTAATCTTTTCATGCAGGGAATTCCACAGCAAACACATGCTCCTATTAGGAGTATACCCACACAAATGGCAATCAGAATATTCATTAGGATGGAACCCCACCCCCCAAACAGATTCTGGAAAAAGTCCATCAGTGGGTTTGGGCCTGGTTCAGTCATGGCTGATACTTGCTGAATTACCTCTAGGTGGTTATTTATCTCATGACGATTGTCAGGAATATAAGCACAGCATTCTTCTTTGATAAGTGTGCACGTACCACCTCTCGCCGCTAGGGTGAAGTCAAGAGCCATCCGATTTTGTAGCACAACAGTTCTCATTGCATTCAGTTCATCAGTCACCAGTTCTAGGGCGGAAAAAGTTGCATTACTCATTACTTCAAGAAGTTTCGACAACTTCCTCAGCTCCCAGATTGATTTGACTGCTCCATAGGCTGGGAATATTCCTGCCCAGGATATAACATTGTCACTCAAGTCCATATGAGTCAATTCACTTTTGTCTTTTACTGAATTATGGTCTTTCCAACCAGCTTCGATCTTTCCAACTGGATTCACAGGTTTCTTAACTGGACCTTCAGATTTTCGAGCTGTTTCTCTTACGTTTCGTATCTTACCCAAAGGTAATTCTGCAGTATGTCTTATTGCCGGAACCAAGTAACCCAAAAAACAACTGCCAGACCAATTCTCAGGTAACCATTTATATGCCTTTTTCCCACAAATAAAATAACAGTTTTCTACTTTAGTACTAATGCGCATCAGCCCTGCATGAAACATTTTCTGATCTATAACTGACAATTGTTTAAACAAAACTGGATTTTTTTGAATGTCACTCATAGTTGTTTTCAATGAGTTTAAATATGAGTCATAATTAGTATTGCAAAAAGTATTGCCATTACTATTCTTAATATAACATCGGTAAGATATGGTTATATTACAATTGCTCCAGCCCACATGGAGAGTGTCATTTTTGAAAAAACATACAATTCCTTTTTGTGTGACAGGTAAAAATAAAGCTATTTTGTCCTGTGATCTCACAGTTCCTGTATCGAAAAGTAAATTCTCCCAAGTCTCATTTATCCCCAAAGGGACAGCGGACATTATCAGTCCTCCATATGCTGTCGGTATAGCTGTACAAACCCAGCAATTTGAAATGTTTATTGTCTCTGCATATACACGTTTCATAGCTAGGTATGCATTAAAATTTGGATGCCAGTCTATAGATGTTTCATCACGCCTTCCCACTTTCACTTGTGTGGTTGTGTGTAGGATAAACCACAGCAAGAGGAAAATTGTCACAATTACAGTTAATAAATGCACACTCAACAAAATGATTATGCAACATCTCTGGGGTTGATCTAAACTTCTATTCGCTTTGTTTTTGGCCATCTCGGTCTGGTTGTGTATCAGTCACAAAGTTTTTATCAAGTTGAAAGTTCTTTACCGGTTTACAATGCGTCAAATGAACCCAGGACGTCCTCTCGGCCACTCTAACTGCAGTAGGCGTTGCCAACAGAACCTGGTACAGTCCTTCCCACTTTGGACTCACCCAATTCTTCCTTTTCGTCACTTTCAGCCAGATCCACGATCCTGGAGCCAAGACTGCTTCCACCGGTCTGGTCTGTTTCTTATCTGAAAAAGAGTTAAACTGCAAAACAGATTTATTTGTTAACAGTTTCCTCATATAACTAGCTAATGAACTGTCAGCCTCTTGCTCTGCAGGCAGAAGAGCTTTCCACTGAGGCACATAATATGCTCTCCCAAAAACCATTTCAAAGGGAGTCAAACCCTTTACATTTGGAACCGTTCTCATACTCAGCAGTGCTAAAGGCAGACAGTATATCCAGTTCTTTTGGGTTTCCTCAACTAGTTTCCTTAGCTTATTTTTTAGGGTACCATTGTACCTTTCCACCAGTCCTGCTGACTGTGGGTGGTAAGCACAATGGTTCTTTAAGGAGATACCAAAAAATCTCCCAAGCTGGTGAATCGTCTGATTTACAAAATGTGTGCCATTGTCACTATAAATCCTCTCCAGAATGCCAAATCTAGGGATTACTTCTTTTATCAGGGCTTTTGCCACTGTTGCTGAATCCAGGTTTTTAGTTGGAAAAGCTTCTACCCATTTAGAAAACATGTCTACAATAACTAAACAAAACTCTTTCCCTTCACATTTATTCAATTCTATGAAATCCATACAAATAGTATGGAATGGGTATGGTGGTGTAGGAAAACTTCCTTGCTTGGTTTTAAATGCCCCTTGTGCATGATGCTTGTTACAAGTATGACAAGCTGAACAAAATTTTTTTGTGTAATTTGTGTATCCATATGTTTGGAATATTCGATTTACTAACTGTACCATCCCCCCTGTTGAGACATGGCACTGCCCATGGCTCAACAAAGCTGCATATCTAAATAAATTAGACGGCAATATCGGTTTTCTTTCTTTGGAAATGTACAATCCATTCTCAAGAATTGCACCTCGTTTTACCCATTTTTGTTTTTCTGCTTTTGTAGTAAGCATCTGCATTGTTTTTAACATGTCTAAATCTAAAATCTCAGAGGGTTGTAATTCCTCATTTAAAAGTACAGTTTCTGAGTCTGAGGCTGCTTGCTTTGCAGCTGCATCAGCTTGTGCATTGCCTTTCGAAATCTTATCCTGTTGTTTTGTATGAGCTACACATTTACAAATAGCTACTTTGGTAGGTAACTGAATAGATTCTAATAACTCCAAAATAAATTGTGCATGATTAATAGGCTTTCCACTAGATGTTATCATTCCTCTATTTTTCCATTGTTGTGCAAATACATGTACTGTAGAAAAAGCATACTGACTATCAGTATATATGTTCACACTCTTGTTTTTTGCTAAAGTACATGCCCTCATCAAAGCTATCAATTCTGCTGCTTGTGCAGACAAGTTGTGTGGTAAGGATTGAGCTTCTAAAATTTCAGTGTCTGTAACTACTGCATACCCCACCAGATTCTTCCCTGTAGGACCCCTTCTGCATGAGCTGTCCACGTAATATGTCACCTCGGCATTATCCAAGGGCATATCTGTAAGATCTTGTCTAGGTAAAGCTAACTGTTCAATTTCCTGCAGGCAGCTGTGTGGTGTGCCCTCCGCAGGAGTTGGAAGTAATGTTGATGAATTCAATGTCGTACATCGTTCAATTGTCATATGAGGTTGGCTCAGCAGTATAGTCATACATGAAAGATGTCTAGCAGGAGAAAGGTATGCCACTTTCTCTTGCAGTAAAATTATTGCAACTGCATGAGGCACTCTCAATGTGAGAGGGTGGAATAACACCACTGAGGCCGAAGCCTGTCCTGCCATTGCAGCTGCAACTACTGCTTGTACACAGTGAGGCAGAGATCATGCCACTGGGTCTAACTGTGATGAATAGTTGGCTATGGGGCGTTGCTTGTCCCCATTTTGTTGTGTCAATACTGACGTCATATATCCTTGCTTACAATCTACGGTCTGAAAGAACCGTTTGTGATAATTTGGAAGTCCTAAAACTAATGAAGAAGCTATCAACTGCTTCAACCTGCAGAAAGACATTTTTGCTTCGGGTGTCCATTGTAAGATATCTTGTGCTGCCATTGGTGTCTTATATATCAAGTCAATCAGTGGAGCAGATTCCAAAGCATAATTTGGTATCCAGCTCCGACAAAAATTAGTTGTACCTAAGATAGACATCATTTCTTTCTTGGTTGTTGGTTTGGGTGCTTGCAAAATTGCTGTTTTTCTTTCCTCATCTAGTATTCTACCTTCATTGGATATTACATATCCCAGGTATCTAACTTGTTTTCTCCAAAGCTGTAATTTACTTTTGTTTACTTTGTGTCCTTGTGTTGCTAAAAATTTCAATAACGCTACAGTATCCTCCCTGCACTGTTGCTGGGTGGGGGCTGCTAGCAAGATGTCATCTACATAAAGTAGAATTTGACTACCTCCCAGTGGGGTAAACCCTGCCAGGTTGCTAGCCATTTCTTGTGCAAATATTGTTGAGCTCTCACAATATCCCTGTGGTAGTCGAGTATACGTATACCTTTTACCCTGAAATGTAAATGCAAACCAATATTGACTATCAGGATGTATAGGTATTGAAAAGAAAGCATTGCTAATATCTACCACAGAGAAATACTTCTGTTGTGGTTCTAAATCGTTTAACAATGTATGTGGGTCTGGCACCGTAGGTGCTCTAGGTATTACTGCATTGTTTACAGCTTGTAAATCTTGTACCATCCGCCATTCCCCGTTTGCTTTTTTAACAGGAAATAGGGGGTGTATTACATGGTGAATCAGGAGATTCTACCAGTACTCCTTCTTTGAGTAATGCTGCTATTATAGGCTTAATTCCTATTTCTGCATCCTTTTCCTTTCTCAAAGGGTATTGTCTTTTCTGTGGTCTAAAAGCTGACTTTGGGGTAATTGTAACTGGTCCTGCTGTTCGAATAAGTCCTACATCTGACTTGCCTGTTGACCAAAGAGTTGTTGGAATTTCACATAAAGCCTTTTCTTCTTCTTCTAATAAAAATGCTAATCAGCTGTCCTCACTAGATTGCAAGTGTACAGCTGGATGTGTCTGTGTCAACCAGTTCAGTTTTTGTTTTTGTATCCCTTGTTCTGATAGTTCTAAATCAGTTTGTTTCTCCCATCTTGTTACTTTTTCTCCTAAATCTGCCCATTTGACACTTTTGTTCTTTGTCAAGCTGACATGTGGTAACCGATTTGATCTATACAATGCAAGGAATTCTTGAGGTAATGAACAGCTAACTACACTATTCCCCTCAGTATCCCAGTACAAAGTACGCAAAACCAATCTAGTTGCACGATTTCTAAACAATTCTTGCTCATACTCTCTATCAGGTCCTGGTGTAGTACAGTAGTATAGAGTACAGTGTAACAAATGCTGTCGATCAGTGTCAAGGGAGGGGGCTTTACTGATGGCTACGTTCATCAGTTCCTCAGTTACTGCCCCTGGACCAGTCGTGACTAGGTCCTGGCTGTACCAGTAAAAAGTTTCACCCTCCGGTCACACTACAAAGGTATCCATTTGTCTCTGTGCCTCCATACCTTGTACAGTTGGAACTACTGCTATGCCAAATATCTGCATAAGGTCCCTGCCCAATAGGTTTACTGGACACTTTGCAGAAACAACTATTTTACTTTTCTGGGTCATACCTGAAACAGGGTCAGTTATTGCTATATCATGGGAAAGTGGTTCCCTGTACAGCTGTCCATTCGCGGCTTTTACTAGTATATAATCAGGTGATTCTGAATGTTCTGGTAACTTGGAGGGGTGTATCAAGGTCCGTGATGCTCCTGAGTCACACAGGAATTTGACTTCCCTTCCCTCCACCAGAAGTGTAACTTCCGGTTTTGTATCTGCCAAGTAGAGCTCTAAGCTCAATAATGCTAAGTCCAAAATTTCACTTTCTTCATCCTCCATATCTACTTGCACTTCCTCAACTCCCTCTATCACATTTACATTTGCTTTTTGTTTATTAACTTTTCCTGATGATTTCTGACTTTCACTTGATGTATCCTCACTATCATATAGTCAGTCCTCATCTCCCTTATGTTCTGTGATTATCTTTTTGTTTTGCCTACAATCCCTTGCTAGATGTCCCTTTTTCCGGCACTTGAAGCATTCACCTTTCTTTTTCCTCTCTTCAAAATCTTCTGATCGTTTGTCAGACTGTTTGTTTCCCTGGGCATTCTTCTTGCCCTTTTTACCTGACTGTAATACAAATACTTCAGCTCTGTCTTCAGCAGTGAAGACTTGCGCCTTATTTTTCTTTTTACTATTAAAATGTCTTTCAGCATGTCTAGCGTATTCGAGTAAGGCTTGTAGCCTCCCTGTTTGATGGTCTGTCATATGCTTCGTAATGAAGCTACTAATAGGTGCAATGCAACCTTTCAAAAATGCATTTTTTAATTGGTGTTCATACGGGGAATCATTTGTTTGGTTCTCAGGAACCGACATACCGCTATGATTATTAAAACATTCTAATAATCTAGCATAATATCCATCTATTGACTCATTTTCCTGTTGTATGCATTGATTAATGCAAGTCCAGTCTGCTCTGGGTTTCCATTTCTCAGAGATTCGGTCTGTCAGACCTTTCACTCTGTTGTCTAACTCTGCGTCACTATGTGGGAGTGGTCTAAGCTCTGCATTATGAGGATTCCAGGTGCCACAAATCATGTGCCAATCTGGACCTATAATTTGTCTTACTACTTTTTCTACTTCTTCCCCATTCAAGTGGTAACTCAACCTCATGCCTTGCAAATCTTCTAAAAATTTCGTAAAATTAACTTTCGGATGGGGGATTCCCTCAGTAGCCTTCCGGATGTCCTCCGGTGTCCATGGTCTATATACTAAGAGTGTTGGGTCCTGCCCTTCCTGTCCTGCCTGAGGATTTGGAACTTCTATAAGTGGGCATATTTCTTCCTCACTCTCATCCTGTAAATTTCTCTCTATTTGGTATGATTCTGTGTCCCTATGTGTTTTACGTGTTCGGGACCTAGTTTCAATAGGATCTCTAACAAATGGTTGTGGTCTTGCTGAAACTTCAGGATAACGCGGAGGCGGACCAGCCTGTCCACTCGCTTCATATCCTGAAAAGGGTAAGGGAGGGATAAGGGAGGAGGAGGAGGAGCTGTTGCTATTACCAAGTTATTATCCTCTTTGTCTAAAAATAATGTTTTTGAATTTTTAAGCTTCTGTTCTCTACGATTTGCTTCCTCAATCCACCTGTGTGCTTGAGGAATGCCTAGATGGCGTTGCTTTTTTGCCTGACCTCCCGCATCAAATTTAAGCTGTTTAAGGAGTTTAACTAGTGAAGTTTTATCTAGTTTACCATCAAATTCATATTTACTAACCCATTTCGTATAATACCTAATGTTATCAGAACATTGTAATTGCATGTATTTTGCGTCTTCGGTTAGGGGCAGATCTCGCGAGGTTTTGGTGCACTGATTAGCCATGTCAAAGAAAATGTTACGTAACCCTTTTTTATCACGTGATATCAAGTTCTCAGTTCCTGTTTACAGTTTATCTAGAATAACTGCCTACCTTATTCTGTTACCCTGATCTATGACCAAATATACAGTACTTCCTTTTGTCCCTGATCTGCAAAACAAATCTTGACAACAATATACTGTAACCTAGTCCCTGATCTAAAACAGAAAAAAAGGCAAATTCTTCCTACCTGAGCCTCCGGTATTGAACTGTTCAAGTTCCGCTTTTCGGCCACAGATCAGAAAGTGGCCAGCCTCTTTACACACGACAATTCAGTCGGAGGTCTTTTCACTCAAGAAGAACCATTTCGGTAACTTCTCCTGGGCAGTATTCGACCACCGATATGCTCTGATCTGTGGCTTACCAAGGGAATTCCGTCTGTGAAGGACCAAACTGTTAAATAAAATTAAGAATTCAATACACAGGAGGTTCAGATTCAAAAGTTTACTAGTGTACACCAGGAGGCAAAAAATGTACAAGTACAGAATTTTGTCTGACATGAAACAGGAAGCACACAATTTTATATAGGTTTAACATTTAAGCTATGCCCACCTTACTGACATGATATGTCACAGGGCATCTATATCACTTTAGCTTACAATTCTTCATTCATTCATTAAATCTGCTGATGCTGTATATTTTAAAAAACTTTTCCTCTAGATACAATACGGCCTTGCTATCCAGCTGGTCAGTCATAATGTCTTTCTGTAAAGTTACTTGTTCAAGGTTTCATATCAGTTCAAATACAATAGCAGCTTCAGTCTTTTAATGCATGTCTTTGTTCTCTGTTACACTTTCTCACACAGCTGCATGCTATCTTAGTAACACATATACAAGGCCAAATCATTCCAACAGGAAAGAGCAGAAGATTTCATTATTTCACACATTTAATTTCCTGACCCAGCAGATAATCACTTGTGAAAAGCATAAACATTAAAACTTGCTAAGCTAGCATTCTCCCAGGGTCAGAGATCAGCTTTGCTTCAAGCCACACTGCAGTTTCAAAACTACTTCACATTTAGACATGAATTAATTTTACTACTATATGATTAATAGAATAAAATGCATTATATACTACTTTGCTTTTAAACTAGCATTTCTCATGTATTCAAATACACATTTTTCTAACACTAGAGAAAGAGGGTTTGTGTTAACATACATTTTCTGAAGGACTTGAAGTGCAAAAATCAAATGTATGTCATTATTTAGTGACTTCAGTCCTCAGATCATCCTAGTGATTTGCCAGAAAACCATAGATTTTGTAAGGGACACACCAGAAATATGAGGCAAAATGTAGACATTCTGCAATAATCTGGACAGTCGAAAGGAATGCCTGGAGTACTATCCCAGTTACCCTTAGTTTTATCAGGTGATCTTGTTTATTCAGAATGGCTAGGAATGTTTTATAGAAATAGTCCAAAGCAGTGTTACAAAGACCAATTTCTGGTTACCAGATAATGGACTGCAACTCTTGGCAAAGTGCTACTTTGGAGACAGTCTTATCTTCTTGTCAAGTTTGTTTCTTCATATAAAAAGCATAGGAACATGCACTGTACAGTCAGTTGATTATAAACAATCTGAATCACAGTGAAGTGAAAGAAATGGATGAGCAGAATCCTGGAATTCCCCTTAACAATATATAATCGTTTTCCAGAGTGTTCCAGCCTTTGTTTGGTATATCAGCTTAAGTAGGGTATGCAAGAAAGTCCTCAATCAGAGGTTTTGTCTTAATTTTTACTTTTGTTTTGGAATGCTGACATTTTGAATGCTTGCCTGTGAAAAAACGGAATGGTTCATCCTCAAAGTTTCCTACTGGATGCAGGAATGTGATTGACATTTCAGCCTGATATTTTACCTGCAGGGGTCACATGCTAAGGGTTACTTGTAAGAAAGTAAGCTAGTACAATTCTTCTTCTCAAAGTATCTTCACTGGCCATCAGTGTGATAACTTTCAACTGCTCATTTATGGCTGGTGTCAGTTTTGCTTTAGAAGATTTCAATCATCAAGTCGGTCTCATTTTGTATATTATCAAGTATGCAATTTGTAGGGATTCAGATAAGTCCAAAAGACTAACCAGAACTTATATACACACAGACAAGAACATTTTTTTTTTCAATTTATAATGGGACAAATAAATCAAGCATTCCCTCTGCATGTGATAGTAATTTGTCCTGCACTGTAGTCTTCAATATAAAGGACAAAAGGAAAATGGCCTCTTAATCTCTTATGCTTCGTATTATTCCAACTAAGCTAACCTGGAATGATCGAAGTATAGCTTTAGACAGGATGCATTATCAGCACATATGCTCAGCTTATGCATGCAAATCAAGGTTTGAACCACACCTGCTTTTTTATTTTAGTTTATGATATAATAAGGTTGAGAAATGAAGTCCTGGAAGTTGTCCTTCAAGAATGGCAGTCTAAAGAGTTCAGTTTAAGGTTCTCCTTCTTGGACCCACTAGGTTCAGTGTTTGGGTAAATAACATGATCCTTCTACAATAAGTGATTGTTGCAGAAATTATATATGTACATCTCTTCAGTATTAGTTCTATAAATTTTATGGCACTTTCTCTATGGTATGTTGTTGTTGTGTCTTTCGGCTTTTCCCGGTTAGGGGTCGCCACAATGGAACTCCGGTCCGCTAATGATTGGTAGTTGATTTTTACGTGCCGAGTTACCAGCCCTGATGCACAACCTTCAATGAAGGTACGCCCGTTCACGCATGACTCCACGCAGAAGACGCTCTAGCTGAGAAATGGCAATTTTGCTTTGATAGGTTTTCTGAAGATGCACTTTGTTGGTTGTAATGATCACCCAAAGAGTCAACAAGTAGATTGTGGAGGGTGCTGCTCAAAGGATTGGATATAATTGGTGAATCTGATTGTGCCACAGACATCTATAAAAAACAGCGTAGCAATCAATACGCAGAAGGGACAAGTGTAACATGGTACTAGAGTTTCTTATTTTTTAAATAATCACAGTTTTTCAAAATGTTATATAAAAACTGGATAAAAGCTAAAACATCCCAACAAAAGAGCTGACAAATAAACATGAAATAGTAAACCAGACACTGCCATCAACTGTTCATACTAAAAGTCAATTTGAAGAAATACCGCATATATGAAAAATGTGTCTTATGCCAGTCCAATGGCTGTAGACCATAAACATATGACAACATACAATACTGATGTAGGAGTTCCAAGACAGAATGGGGGGGGGGGATAACAAATAAAAGTATTAAAGTGCTGACATACATAAATGTGATCTGGAGAATTAGGCTTTGTCAGTGTTCACAGTACGAAAACTATATTCAGTTTAGTGCATAGGTGAAGAACCTTTCTAGTGACCTAGTGACCTTCAGAAGTCTGTGAGAATTGTTATTAAGGAAATGAAGAATTAATCAAATATTTCTATTGCAGTGTATCCACAAAAGTCACGCATGAAATATTATCTTCTATAAGAGTTCTGGGTAGACGCCTACCAAAAAGAAAGTTATACATTTATCATTTATCATGCAATTGTTTATATTTTTAAGTCTTTCAAACTGAAAAGATCAATCTGGTTGAAATTTACACATCCACAAATTATGTAAAATTGGAGAAGTTATCATCACAAGTATTGCAGCTTGTTGAGTCAGTTTTTACTTATAGCAGTTAATGTTTTGGGAATATAGCAAGTATTGTGAAAGAACAACAATTGCTGATGGATTTATTTAAAAAAATGGCAAAACTTTACAAGCATTACCTAGATTGGGACTCGATTTGGAGGAAACATTTTTCTCTTTTAATAAATGTAACTAGTAATTCAAAAATGGACCCCTGACAAGGATTCAGAGAGAGAGTTTCTCTGCCTGTTCTAATTGGCCAACTTATGCTGGTGAGTTAACATGAAGGAGAGAAGATCTGATTTAGAGACATGGTAAAACACACAGATAAATGTGCCAGTAGCAGTTCATTAATCTTTGAATTGAAGAGTGACACACATACACACACACACACACACACATACACACACACACACACACACACACACACACATACACACACACACACACATATACACATATGCATACTCAGCTGCATTCATCCCTTATAGACCGGAACTGTCGCACACACACACACACACACACACACACACACACACACACACACACACACACACACACACACACACACACACACACACACACACACACACATGCATATTCAGCTGCATTCATGCCCTTGCAGACCGGAACTTTCACACACACACACACACACACACACACACACACACGGCTTCCCTGTACTTAGCTGTATTTTATGGGTTAATGCTGTTGATGTTAATATTTTCCTCCTGAATTAGTTGTTACCCAAGGCCAATTCTGATGGAAGCCACAAGGTTAATTAACATTGGTAACTTCCCTGGACTGCTGCATTTACAAGCAGCTTCACCTGATGGACCACTCTCTGCACTACAGCCCCCACTAGGAGAACAATTATAGTGGGAAACCAGTCTGTGAATCAGAAAAACTTACCATGATATGGAAACCTTGCAAGTTAAGACTTCTGCATCATAATAAGCCTATCCCATGATCTGAAAAGTAATACAAGTTTAACTCCGGGTTTTTCAGAAACTGAAGATTAATTAATTAATTAATTTATTTATTATTTATTTATTTGAAGGTGTACAAGAGGATAGTGAGACCAGCTATGTTATATGGGTTGGAGACAGTGGCACTGACAAAAACGCAGGAGTCAGAGCTTGACGTGGCAGAGCTGAAGATGTTAAGATTTGCACTGGGTGTGACAAGGATGGACAGGATTAGGAATAAGTATATTAGAGGGTCAGCCCATGTTGGAAGGTTTTGAGACAAAGCCAGAGAGGCTAGATTACATTGGTTTGGACATGTGCTGAGGAGGGATGCAGAGTATATTGGGAAAAAGATGCTAAGGATGAAGCTGCCAGGTAACAGGAAAAGAGGGAGGCCTAAGATAAGGTTTATGGATGTGGTGAGAGAGGACATGCAGGTGGCTGGTGTGACAGAGCAAGATGCAGAGAACAGGAAGAAATGGAAACAGTTGATCTGCTGTGGCAACCCCTAATGGGAGCAGCCGAAAGAAGAAGAAGAAGATTTATTTATTTGACATTTGGGCGTAAAAATGAGGAAGAAACTAATTTAGGTTTATTATCAAGCCCAAAAACTACAACAGCATTTGCAAATGAAGTTCTTATTAGGTTCAGCAATGCAGTGGCACCGTATATATATATATATATATATATATATATATATATATATATATATATATTTTTTATATATATATATATATATATATATATATATATATATATATATATATATATATATTAATAAAGCAGGAAATATGATACAATGGTACTTTACTGGCTACTGCACACATCCAGTATATTATGACCCTATGCTAGGATGTTTGAGCATGTGTACATTGTCACAACTATCATTACCTGTAGTTTATGCTCTTATGTTGTAGGACATGTGGACAAATGTAGTGTTCTGTAGAAAATTTTGCAGCCTCTTTGTGAAATATTGTATCTTTAGCCCCATTTCAGAAATGTATATCATGGCATTATCCAGAAAAAACATTTAATATTTTATACACCCACACACACACACACACACACACACACACACACACACACACACACACACACACACACACACACACACACACACACACACACACACACACACACACACACACACAGACACACACACATACACACTCCTCTTCTCCTTCATATCCACAGACCCCCCCCCGATATAAGATAACTATACCTTGTGTTATACAGTATGTTAGCCTGTTGTAGGCAGCTATAATTGTTAGGCCACTGGTCTATTTTTTTAGAACAATATCTGTGGAGAGGCCTAGCTCACCATAACAAAATGACATTCCACAATGTTCTTGTGTCCTGTACCTCTGTGGAGAGGCTGAACACACCATGGCAAAATGACATTCCTTGACATTCTTGTGTCTTGTGCCTCTGTGGAGAAGCCTGGCTCACCATGGCAAAATATGCGATGAGGAGGATTTAAACTTCATTATAAATACACACTACAGCTCACAGTACTGTAAGATGTTAATCATAACAGACTAGGAATCAGCTTGTGAATAAAGCATTGGTGTCTCAAAAAAGGGTGAGGGGGAATTATGCTTTCATTTCTTATGTTGTCTTAAGGTAGTGTCAGGCAGACTATCAATGCACATTTTGAACTAGATATACTACTGTAGTGGAACCTAAGAGCTCGTGTACCATAGCATTAGACTAGGTCCCTGGAGCACTTGTACTCATGTTCTTTGAACATATGGTCTTTCAGTATTTCCTTGAAAGTCAGTAGCTGGACTATATTCCTAATGTTCTCTGGGAGATAGTTCCAAATATTTGGAACTATTTTTGAGAAAGCTTTGTCACAGATTCCAAGTATGAATGGAGGTTTATATAACTGAATAGCTTCTTTTTCTCAATTTTTTTTTTATTTTTCAAATACATTTGAATGAATTCCATAGTATTTATACATAACATCTTAAATAACTATGTACACTATTTACATTAGCCTGACATTATAACAGATCTTAATGTGTAGAGTTACTTTATAAGTATGTTCAATCCATTATCAGAGTGTCTGATCAATTATTGTATAGTGTCAATCAACGATAAGACTTTTCCCCAAGGGTTGTTGATAAATGGTCTTGGATAAATTCTTAGTTCTTTGATTTTAATTTCCAGTAATGCTGTGGTCTTCAGTAGGCTATAGAAGTCTTTCAAAATTGGTATTGTGTTTGCATTCCATCTTCTTGTTATACACTTCCTTGGAATTGCAAGTATAGTCCATACGAGATACATGTTTGACCTATTCAAATGAGGACCTTCGTAAACATTTAATAATACAAGAGCTTTAGTTAAATAAAATGATTCATTAAATAAAGCTTGTAGAAAGTTATTAATACCATTCCAAAATGACTTAATTTTAACACAATCAAAGAAAATGTGGTTCCAATCTGCATTGTGTAATTGCTCACATCTCAACATATTCCTTTTATGGAAGAACTAATTTTACTGATTCTGTCTGGGGTTAAGAATGCTCTGTGCAAGCAGTTCCAATTAAAAGCTTTCCAGTATTGTGAAAAGGATGTATATTTTATCGATAATAAGATATTTGTTTTAATATCTTCAGTTAACTGTATTGAGTGTCCTTTTGTTATATATTTCCATTATGAGGTTTTGGGTGTTGCTTTACAGTTTATCAATATTTTGTAAAATTTTGAAATACTGTTTCCCATGTCAAAGTCATTATATATGATTTCATATATGTATTTTGTAAATTTAGGTATTTCTTTAAATGAAGAATTGTTAATTATTCTACTTAAATCTTGCGACTATGACAGAATACTCTGTAAAGTTAGCCAGTTCTGTTGTGGAATTTTGTATGTTGTTTTTATTACTTGCATATCTAAAACTTGTAGTTCTTTAATACATTGGAGCCAACAAATAAATTCTTTCTATTCCCAGGAATTAATAATTTCTCTATATGTTTTATGAGGAAAGTTCTTTGTGACTATAAATGGTGTTAAAAGGTCAAACCAGATTTTTAAAGCTATATTTGCATTAATAATTTTCCTAAATGAGTCAATTTAATAATTAATCATACGAGTTTTAGTGGCTTTATTTATGTTATATTGCATACTAATACATACTATGTGCCATGGCAAATTGTTTTTATCTATTTCAATTTTTTTTGTAAATCAAATTCATTTATTGATATTACAGTTAGTAATTCTTTCCAATTTGCAGAGTAATTTGGACTTATCCAGTCTGAGATTGTTTTAGATATTGAGGCGTTTATATATGTTTCTATATCAGGGAAATTTAATCCTCCCTGTTTCCATGATATAATGCATTAAAGCTATTCTTTTGGGAAACCATAAAAATTGTATTGGGCATGAATTTATTTCTTTAAGTATATTCCTTTCTAGTAACACTTGTATTGCTAAGGCTATATATTGGATCTTGGGCAGTAAAAATATTTTTGTTAACTGTAGTCTATCTTCAAATGTTAATATTATTTTGTTTCATTTTTCCACAGAGATTTTAATTGTATTGATGATATTATTGTAGTTTTTTGTGACTAATTCATTATTATCCTTGCATAACTTATTCCTAGATATTTTAGGGGAGATTCTTGTTTTCCTATGATGTGACCTCCCCTTAGTCTGCTGTTCTTTTTTTATTTAAAAATAAAAAAATTGATTTTGATTTATTGAAATGGAGTCCTGAAGTCATGTGAAATTTATCAATTAATATATCTAATTCTTCTAATGTCTCTTTTGTATTAGATAATGTTAGTAATATGTCATCAGCAAATAGCATTGCTTTAGAATTGTATTGTTCATAAACGTCTATTCCTTTGATTTTTATATTGTTACAAATTGAATTTGCCAATATTTCAATAGCCAGAGCAAATAGAGTCGGTGACATGGGACATCCTTGTTTAGTGCTTTTTGTTATATGTATAGATTCAGAGGTAAAAGGACCTAACTTGACATACGCTAAATTATTTGTATATATATATATATATATATATATATATATATATATATATATATATATATATATATATATATTCTTAAGGAGATGAACAAAGGATGCAGAAAATTCAAATAGCATTAGGATTGTGAATAAATAGTCCCAATTTAGGGAATCAAAGGCTTTCTCTATATCTAAGCCAGTTAAGAGTGTTTCTTTGTTTTCTTTATTAACATAATCTATAAGAGAAATTATCCTTTTAATGTTGTCATGTGTGTATCTATGATATATAAATCCAGTGTGATCATTATTTATTGTTTTGGATAGTGGTATTTTCATTCTGTTAGTTAATATTGTCATAAATATCTTATTGTTATTATTTAATAATGATATAGGGAGCATCATTACTTCTAAGAGCAGAGGACAGGTTTCTGAACTGCAGCCTGCAGAGGGGTGGTGGACAGTAGCCATCATTTAATATTTGGTAGATAAATGCACTTAGTAGTAAAGTAGCTCTAGGTACAACAGGTAATCATTTGTTTGAAGTGAGTACATCGCACTGATACTCATGTTTGGTGTATGAATGAAAGTTTTTTTTTTTTATTTTTAGCTAAATGAATGAAAAAAGAGTTGTGTTCCACAAGAAATATAATTAAGGGGAGGCAATATTCCATTCTGGGGGAATGCAATAGTCTAATGGGGGGTAATACATTCATGGCAATGGCTTGCCTAGTCTCAATGGTCAACAGATTAAATATTTTGTATGCTTTAAGCTGAGTTCAATACCTTGTAAATCTATCTGTCTGTCTATCTATCTATCTATCTATCTATCTATCTATCTATCTATCTATCTATCTATCTATCTATCTACCTGTCTGACTGTCTGTCTATCTATCTATCTATCTATCTATCTATCTATCTATCTATTGGAGGAAAGAGAGGTTTTGGTCTGAGATTAGTCCTAGATACCACTGTTAAGTATTGATGCTATGATGGGTGCCCAGAGAGAATGTAATACTGAAGTTAGGTATGTTAAACTTAGTGTTTTAGAGATGCCAATTAGCATCACTGTTTTTTTATTTATTTATTTATTTTGTTTGGAGTAAAGGTGTGCAGCTTAGGTTTATAAATCCAGTTTCATATATCTTCAAAATGTTTCTTGAATTTCACTGCTCAGAATAGACACAATGTCATCTACGTACATTATAAGGTTAATCAGAGGCAGATCCTAGAGTAGATCATAGATAATAGAGTGAAAATGACAGAGAGCCCAGGATTTAATCTTATGGGACCCTTTGTGTTATACTCAGTCTGAATGACATTGCAAGAGACAGTCACATGGAAATGTCTGTTTTAAGACAGTTCTCAAACCGCTATTTCTTTTTTTCAAAATGTTTTTATTCATTTTATAATACAACTTAACAGTATAGTAACAAGAAAAAACAAATAAATTATATACAATGTTCATAACAACTAAAAAAGCAATATACAAAGGAAAACACTTAATATTTTTCTATCTGATTAGACCAAGCAATTAAATGATGAGTTGTGTTGTTAGTCCTTGCTTTTATAGTAGCAATCTCATTCTTACAAATGTATTTCACAAGATGAATAAACTCAACTTTAAAGACAGGCGTAGATTGGGGCTTCCAATTTTTAGTAACAATTTTCCTTGTTATAGAGAGGATAGACCATAGTAAAAATGTTTGTATTTTAGGAATGACTTCAGGAACAGTTACACTGAAAATGATAAGGGGAGTCAGAAATTATATAGCTGTCATTCCATAGAGCCTTACGAGAAACCTGTTTATGATGGTTTATACAGTAATCTAACATGGTCAACAGTTAAAAAAGCCTTAAGATCTAAAAAAGATGGCCCCAGTAATTTTACCTTGCCCAGTGTTTGTAAAGATGTAAGCATGTCAGTGAATATATAGCTGTTAGACTTCTAAAGTTGAATGGAAATTCTATTGCTTATTTGTGAGGATGACAATTTAATAACTGCTTTGATTATATACTATCTTTCAAGTATTTTAGACAGAGATTGATAATAGGGCAAAAGTAATTTGCAATGCTGGGGAGGAACATTTAGCCAGTAGAATAAACATGGCATATTTAATACTATAAGAAGGGATTTTTTTGTAAATGACAAATTGAAATGTGTGCCACAGGCTTACTGAAAGTAAGCTTATCTAATTTTAATTGAGGCATAAAGTGTGAAACTTGGTGTTGTATCCTGTGCCCATGCTTTCAGTGACTTTTTGTATCTCTCTGTTGTTTTTTTTTTTTTTTTTGATAATGGTCTTGAAATAGAATTGGGAGAAGTCAGCAGTCTTGTGACATGCAAGATCATTGGAAAGGGGTAGAAAATGTCAGGGTGGTTGGTAATGGGGAAGTGCTGATATTTTGACTCATTTGAGAAATAGTACAAGAACTACCTCCTCTTGGGAAAACGTTACAACCTGAAGTTAAAGATATCACATCCTTTCCTAAATTCTAAGGTCTGCTAAAATTTTATTTAAACATTCAAGCTATCTTCAACTGTCTTATACTCCAGCTTCCTGTCTTATTAAACCTCTGTATTTCCCAGTAACGATACTACATATCCAATCATGTCTGTGGCACAGTGTATCATCTGTTGCCTCAGGAATTCTCAAGCATTATATATAGTTCACAAATTGTGTTACTCTTAATGTTCCTTGTGTCTCTGCATGGCTTGTGATTATTGCACTGTTTTTTGTATGTTGCTTTTTGGAACTCTGTATTTTGTGTAATTATGCTACTGCTCTTGAATATTGCTTTTGGTTAATTGTCATTGGGGTGAGACTGAAATTCAGAGGAATACTTAGTTCAACCAGCACTCTCTACTAGTACAATGAACTAGCACCCTCACCTCAAGTGAAGAGCAAAAAAGTATGACTTCTACAAAGCTGACATGTGGTTTCCTGCAGACAGTAACCAGTCCACAACCTCCAGCAGCAAAAAATAAATAAATAAAGACCTGCCTCCCCCCTCCTCCTTCTCATTTTTGTTGGGAAAAAAAGAAAGCTTTGGCACAGATTCTTCAATGTAGCAAACATTTGTTGCAGTTTAAACCACACAGGGAATGATACAGCACACAAAAAAACAGTATGCATTAAGGAGCGACTGGGCTCAGCCATCGTACCCCCCCCCAACACTTTGCACCAAGGGCAGTTGTTTCTCTCATTCCTCTGAAAATTGGTTAGAACTGATCAGAAATCTATCCCAGTAAACAAACTGTAGCAAATTGCAGCAAATTGTTTTATGGCCTTCCAAAATAGTTTTAATTGTCCAGATTAAGTGATTTGTACTTGCCTGGCTAATGCAGTTTTGGCACAGTTGATTTTCACCCTCGATTCCTTTTTCAAATGTTTGTACATGGTGAGTTTATGTATACAACATAGTTCCTTTTTCCATTCTTCCCAGCATCCATCTCTGTTTTTATCTCCTTTCTTTTCATAGGGAATAGTTTATATGTAATGGGAAATATATGGTTGTAGAAAGTGATAAGGGCTATTATGGGGTCACTGCATCAAAAGAAGGAATTCTATTATAGTCATTGTAGTTCCAGAGAGACAGGTCCTACATGGAACTTTGAATGACCAGGCAGATAGTATGGGGCAGTGGTCACATGGGGACTTTGAATGTATCTTCAGCTGTTTCATTTTCAGGTATACAGGTTATAACAGACATTTGAAAGTTTCTGAAGCTCTTTCAATTTATTTGGTATATTGTTTATAACCAAATTAAGTAAAACGATGCGTCTAGAGTTGGGATTTAATCTGTTGCCATCTGAGATTAATTGTGTTAGATGATGTGCAATAACTTGTCTATTTACAGTTTTTTTTTTTTTATGAGAATTTTATGAACCTATACAATTCATCTCGGGGATCACTCTAGTGGCTCTACTCAACAGAGGCATTGGAAACTAAGGTTGGGTGGCACAATGCCAGGGTAATCCTATGGGCTAGGCTTGTAAAGGCTTCAGAGCCATTAGCCTAGTATACACCTATGAACATATTCCCAGTCTAAGTTTAGATCACCCATTATAATGAAACTATGATGCCTTGGAATGTTCAGAATCTTGTTAAGCATGGCATATATCAAAGAGATAGGTGATGGGGATGGAATATAGATTACTACTAAATGTATCTTTGTGTGACCACCAGAGAAATTTGTAAAAGTGTCATGATGCATTCATTGTCCGAGACTGGCCAAATGTGATTAAGTCAGCAGTAGTGGGGGGGGGGGGCAGGTTCAGTTCTGTACAAGTAAAAGTGCAACTCCTCAATGCCTAGTGCCTGATCTGTTGTCAGTGAACACTGCATACATGTTATGGAACTGTGTAGAAGTGATGGAAGGGTCTTTCATCCAGGACTCAGTGATGACAATAAGTTCAACTACCTGATTTTGGGAAAACTTTGCAAACTGATCGGACCTCACATTAATTGAGGTCCTATGTTATTTACACTAAAAATGTTCTTGTAAACCAGTGATAGATCTCTAATTTGTTGGTTTACTAAGGAATGCAACATCAGCAGGGACATGGATTTGGTTGAATATCACCTGTGATGAAGAGTAGAGAATTCTCCAATATTATGAGGAGGTTTGCAGCAAGCTGACTGCTGACTTTCAATTTCAAAGAGTGCAGTAGTTTCTCTTATTGCTTGAATGAGTATATTTAGTCCACTGGATGTTCATATCCACCTAGAGATTTGTCATAGAAGAATAGGGGTGAATAATTTTGAAAATATTCTTTGCTACTCCATTATTAGTATGGTAGTCAAAGATAAAAGGAAGAGTATTTTACAGCAGTATTTCTGTAGTCCTAGGCATAGTTTGAGTAATAGTAGGTTTAATTATGTAGTAATGTGAACTGAAAGAGAGGAACAATGCTGATATCTCAGTAGAGTGAGAGTTAATAATGATCAGGCTTTAATATATATATATATATATATATATATATATATATATATATATATATATATATATATATATAAAACAACACTGGTAATGGTAGGGGAGTTAAGTATTTGTAATGGCAAGCAGAGTTGGTGCTAAGTTTCTGAAGTTCGGAGACATGAGAGGTAATAGGTGACTGTATAGTACTGTGATGGGAGTCAAGTTACTGAGCTTGGGAATAATGAAAGGTGCTATGTGATACATTAGAATTTGTGATGGAGCTAAAGCAAGTATACAGGCAGTGGTGTCAGGGGTGGGTTGGAAATGGGATGGGGTAGGGTAGGGGAACAGAATGAAACACAATGGGTCCAAACCACATCTTTTTTTGGCAAGAGTTTAGTTTGTAGGTTTAAAAAGTATAAATATCTCTCTAAGCCATAGGTCCATAAATTGTTAAGTTTACCAGAAGAATCTACATATTTGTGGACTATTTAAGGGGTATTAGAAAGCCAAAGAGGGAAGGACTATAATTACTTTTTTTCCCAACAACTGCAATCCAAACAAATACACTGGAGTGTAGCTGCTGGGTGTGTCTATGACTATCCCACATCTGCATGATATTCCCACAGAGATAGGGCAAGGCATACCTTGCATGTCACATAGGCACCCTACAGTGTACATCAGTGTACATGCATGTTAGGTAGGGATGTAAATGTTCTCATACTTTTTGCCTGTTCCAGGGAAGGATATGCTATAATGTGGGAACCAACATAGAAACAAAGTTTTCCCATGCAGATACTGAGATGTTGCTATTGGCACTGCATGCAGATACTGAGATGTTGCTATTGCCACTGCATGCAGATACTGAGATGTTGCTATTGGCACTGCATGCAGATACTGAGATGTTGCTATTGGCACTGCATGCAGATACTGAGATGTTGCTATTGGCACTGCATCTCCACTGTTGGCAGGTGACCAACCATGACACATTTGACTGTCCCTTTTGTGGCTTTGCCTGGTAAGATGTGATTAGTGACATCAGTGCTGTCTGTGGCCAGAGCAGGACATCTGATCAAATTAGATGTGTGGCCATGGACATGATAAGTGCCAATAAAGGCTAGGCTGTCTGTCACAGCAGCAGAGGACAATGGGAAGCACATGACTGAATGGCCCTCCTTTAACAGAGATGGAGGTGTTCCTGGCATCTCTTCATGGTATTCAGACACTTCTACCAACCATGGTGTAGTCCTTAATCTTGGTGTAGTTCTCAGCCTACCACCCATAGTATCCATACCCATATGGATATGTCTCGATATGGACAAGTATCTGCCATAGTAGGCAAATGCCTGGTTTAATACAATTTGCAAGCATAATTACTTTTTTCAGGAACATCAGGGCTTCACTTGCAGAGACCACCAGCATCCAGTATTTGAGCAAATGATTTCCAATTGGATGATATTATGAATGAATAAATAAGAACCAATGGAACCAGTACAGGTCTAGAGAGAGTTTAATCAATACAACGCATGTTAAAAACTTTGGCCTTTCAGCTTCATCAGGCACATAACACATAGTAAAAAGAGAGACGTTAAATAGTAAAAATATAATAAAGTCAAATCACAAGGTTTTCCAAGTTAAAAATTGATTATGCCTGTTGATGCTTAGCTTTATGCAAAGAGTTTAAAATGACAATGCCATTCAAACCAGGTGGTGTCTGGGTCTGGGTTCTTATTTTTAAACTCTATCTCAGTTCTTCATTTTCACTGATCATTTTTATGTTACCCCCTCACAATGGTTTGTGTATTACTTTTTAAACATATTGTTCATCATTCTCATTAATGTGCCTATATAAAGCATTAGATAAAAATCTTTCTATTTATGTTTCAAATGTGATTACTAATGTGATCATTTTACTTCCTATTTGTCATACCCACATAGTATGCCTCACACAAGGTGCACTTCGCCATATAAATAAGAGTTTGAGTATTGCAGTTATCAAATGCATGAAGCACAAAATTCATGCTACATACAGGGTGTTTAAATGTTTTTCTAGTATAAATATGTGTGCACTGTGCACAGTTATCACACTTAAAAGTACTTTTCCTATTACTAGTAAAATATTGTTGTTTTTGGGCTGTTCTTTATAACACAATTTATATTTCAAATGAACACGCCTCTTATATCTGAACCTAGGTCACTCTGTTATAAAATCTGTCAACTCTGGTACTTCGGACAGCATCGGGCAATCTTTAGATATAATACTGTTTATAACCCTCATATCAGTATTATATGTTAGCATACATCTATGAAACTGTGTCAGCTCTCTAGGTGTACTCACTTCTGTTTCATTTGCTGAAAATATTGGTTTGGCCAATGTATCCCCTAAATCAGTTACCTCCCCTTTAACCTATCATAACTTCTGGTTATAAAAGCTTGTGCTACTTAATCTAGCTGCATTCTCATGTTCTTGTCTGATGTGTTTAACTTGACTGTACAAACAATCTGATTCTTGACTATATTTTTAAACATATTAGGTGGATGCATCCTCTTCCTTTGTATGTACGAGTTCCTTTTAACTAATTTCCTACATAAAATGGTTGAAAGAAAGCCTAATTCACTTTTACTAATTTTAATGTCAAGAAAATCAATTTGTGTATTGGACATTTCTCTCTTAAATTAAAAAAAAACTGATGTGTTTGAAATGTAGTTTGCAAACATATCAAAAGTGTGTTCTCTTTTCTAAACTAGAAACGAGTCATCAACAAATTGTTTATAGAATATAACATTCTCTCTAAATGGATTTTATTCCAATCGTATAAAACTCCTCTCCCAAGTATACATTACAATATTAGCATAGGTGTTAGTGATGGGAGTACCATTCGCAACACCAATCACTTGTTGGTATAAACGTGTTTGAAACAGGAAAATATTATTTCTAAGCAATAGGGAGAGTAATTTCCATAATAATTCAATATGCTCCCAAGTATAAGCAGAAAATTCACTCAAATATTCTCTTACAGATTCAATTCCTATTGGATCAGGTATCACTGTAAATAGTGAATCAACATGCAGAGTTACAAGCCTATCATTATTTGATATTCTTCCCTTTGACCAATTAAAGAATTGGGATAGATTTAAAAACTGAGAGCCCAGACACCACTTGGTTTGAATGGTGGTGTAACTTTAAAGCCTTTACTTAAAGCTAAGCTTCAACAGGTGTCATTGATTTTTAATTGTGAAAATCATGCGACTTGACTTTATTATTTTTTTACCATTTAAAGTCTCTCTTTTTATTATGTGATATGTGCCTGAAGAAGCCGAAAGGTGAAAGTTTTTAACTTGTGTTGTATCAAAGTCTCTCTAGAGCTGTACTGGTTCCAGTGGTTCTTATTTATTCATTTATCTTTCACCTGGATTCTCACTGGATTTACTGCCTTCTGAGGTTTTAATTTTTGGATTTCCAATAGGATGATATTAGGGAGCGTTTCATCATTCACTGGAATTCTGGTACTGGCGGAGTTATTTAATGTGACACATTTATTTTGATGCCTTCAAAAACTGTAATTTTATCAGGTCTTCCACCAAGGATATATAGCTGTTGATATCAGACACCTGTCTGGCTGTGGTGATGATGGCAACCAAATCCTAGCATGATCAGGGGTCACTGCATCAGTGTTGGAAATGGGCAGTGAGACAACTATATCTCCACCCCATTCCAAGGACATTACCTCTGTGCCTGTGGGACTTACACCATATAGGGATGTGTGGAGTTGGCAGTTCTATGTGGGAAGGCATGTCTTCCCCTGGAATAAACTCTGCCTTGGGTGCCTCAAACTCCATTGAGCAAGTAGAAGACATGGATGAACATCATGTCATTAGCCATACATTGCATGGTCACTGTTGACCAATGTCTGCAACTCAGAGCATGTGCAGGAGCATAATGCAGAGACAGACCGAGAGCAACACAGTCTTTGCTAAATTGGTAGTGGGTAGCATGAGGTCTGTGTGAAGACCTCTGGGTATATATGGGCCACATGTGCAATATCACTGACATGGGACACAAAGTTTATACAAGGCAGTTGTCCTTCTACAACAAGATATTATGGCAGATGCACTTCCGCTTCCCTTTCTAGTGATGAGGGCTAGCAGGGAAGAAGGCCACAGTCAGGCACACATAATGCTACCATCTCCACTTCTCAGTCTAGTGTCAAGTAAAGTCTGTTGAAACATGAACTGCCTAGTCTACCTAACCATGGGCCACTGCTCATATTCAAAGAACAGGGTGCCCTCCTTATGATCTGTATTATGTTTCTGATTCTGTCAGAAGATGGCACTTCAATGGAGAGGCAAGGTCTGTACTGCAACATCTCTAATATCTGCTGAGGTTGTGCCTCAGATAACGCTCAGTCAGAATTCCACAGTGCCCAGCTCCACACACACACACACACACACACACACACACACACACACACACACACACACACACACACACACACACACATGCATGCCCACAAACACAGAACAAGGGTGATAGTCCATCTTCCCTGGCCATTGCAACCCAGTCCCTAACCCACCACCATATGTTTGCAACACACAGCATAACACAATGTTGTGTACTGTTACTTGGGAAGGGGCTATGTCTAATGCACAATATTGCCAGTCTATGCATGTTAGAATACAGCCTGGCTGAAGACTTGCATGCATCACTTTTATTTTTGCTACATTGCTTTATTCTGGCCCATAGCTGTGAATGTTCCACAGCTTCCTTGCCAGTGCCATAGCACACTGTGCCCATCTTAATTTTGTACAGTCCCCCCAATGCTGGTTCTTCCATAGTCTCCTCATCAGGCACCTCCTGCTTCATCTGCTTCTCCCCTAAAGCCAACTCCTTTACAAGCTCCTTATTAGGCCCCTCCACATTCCCAAGCTCCTCCCCTGCAGCTGGCTCCTCAGTAGACTCCTCATCTGGTACCTTTTCCTTCATATACTCCTCCCCACAGCCAGCTCTTTTACAGGGTCCTCACATTCGTCACCTCTGAGAGGGACTTCCTGCCACTGAATGTGTCTGTCCTGCTGCAACTGCTTGCATATAATGTCATGTAACATTGCACATACTGGAAATATCTTAATGCATGTGGCAGGATCATAATGCAAGACACTCACAGGTGTATCCAGCCAGTAGAAGAAAGCCTTCAACAAGACAAAGACATGTTTGACAGTTACACAGGCCTGTGACAGGGCATAGTCATAGCCATTCTCTGCCATGGTCTGTATGTTAACAACTTCAAGTCTCTATTTTAACATGGTGGACTTTTGTTTATCTAAAAGTAAAGCAAGTGCTAGGTTCCTGTCCCTACCTATTATAATCATGAGTATTCAAATTAGTTAAAGCCTGAAATGGAGGAAAAAAAATATTCTGACAACATACATACTGATACTATGACTAAAGACAAAGGAAAGATCATACATTTACATTCCAATACAATGAATCTCTATCTCTCTTAGCAATAACTTGTTACCTGAATAGTGTTTAAGGGGAAATGGGGAACCTCCTTTACAGTGACTACCACTCTACATCTTTATTAGAGTTTCCTGAAGGAAATATGCAAGCTACCCAATTTTTGTATAAGTCTAATTGAGATGTAGATATATAAATTTCCTGATGAAGATGAATATTAACATTTATCTTATAAAAGGGTCTGTATCACTTCAGCGAACTGTCACTTCAATGAACTGCATTTCATTGGAAATGTCCTTCATCGAATTCCCCTCACATGGGGGGCTGTGCCCCCTACACCCACCACTAATTATATATACCAACTCCGAGATCGCACTACAGTGGGGAAAGGGCAAATTTCCTGATCCTCACTGTACCATGATCTCAGTATGAACAATTCAGTGAAAGGAATGTTCAATGTTATTGCACTGAAAATGCCATTTGATGAACTGATTTTTTGCTGAACTGATAGGGACCTCTTATAAAACTGGTACCAAAACATTTCCTCTTAGAAACCACCTGCATGATGTATAGGTTCTAGTAAGAAATCTTTACTTTTTTCAGCACTTTATATGCATAACAAACTCAGCTCAGGATATGCCTATATGACTCTCCACATGGATGGAAACATTATGAGATAAAATATTAATGGGAAATATAGATTCCTGTACTAAGAAAAGGGAAATGATCAGAGACCAGAGACAATTTAGAAATATCAACAATAATGTTATGGGTATAAATAAATAACTCTTTCCCCCGCCTCTCCATGGACCTGATCCTGCAAACTCCGACAATAGTTGACAGAAAAAAATCAAGTGTGAACCATAACCTAAAACTAACTAATCTACACATATCTGCCTTTCAGTTATTGTATGCCCATATTGTAAGCAGAGCTTTTCTTCCCCTGGGCCTGCACTGAAAATGGGATAGCTCAGACCAGATGGACTAATGCAGTGAACAAAAGCAATAAATAAATGAAGAAATTTGTTTACAAATTTTTGCTTTTGATATTCAAAAATAATCAAGAATATCTATTGGTCATACTTTGCTGCAATCTACATAAAAGTAAAATAGCGGTTTCTTAAGTAGGTATAGGAAAAATGAAAAGTTGTGTCACAATTTAGAAGTCATATCAAACAATTTTTTTATTTTATTTACCAGGAAAGTCCAATTCGGAACAAAGCCAATTTTCAGCAGAGGCCTGGGGAGAAATGCTCCAGATGCATGTTTTTATAACATGGGAGGAAACCAGAACACCAAGAGGAAACCCACACAAATGCAGGTAGGACATGCAGACTCCACACAGAAGGCACCCCAGTTGAGAATCGAACCAGAGATCCTCTCGCTGTGAGGTGAGAATGCTACCACTGCAATTTGATTATAAAGCTGCAACAATTCAAATCAAATAGCACAGCAGTAGTAGTTACTTTACCTTGCATATGTCTAACAGTGTGTATTATAAACACACAATACTCTCCTAATGGATCATTAAGCCATTGCATGCACTTTTAGTCAGTAAAGTACTTATGGCTTGTAGTGAGTACCATATGAATAATCAAAGTATAATTTATAATTTATACGTAGATTATTAAGATGTAAGAAATGCTACACTAAGATTGAAGAGATATGTGTATACTTAGATAGCCTGGATCTCCAGAATGCATAACAATATAAGTAAGGCTAAATTAAATAACATGGCACAATTTTCTACTTAAAGATGACGTTTTTGGTATACTATTGACACTCGGTATATCATGGTGACCTAATGAGTAATACACAATCAGCAGCTTATAACACAAATAAAGAATAATAATAGCATGACCGAAGCAAATAAAAAATAGATAAAAAAGTTGCATATCAAACCACTTCAGGTACACTTAAGATGTCAGCTATATTATTATTGACAAGTAAATGTACAAGCATGTAAAAGGATAAGACCTCAAATGTCAAACTGCTGAGAAGTTCAGCCCCATTGATCCATAAAAGTCTTTCATGTCATACAACTGCTTCCAAGTGGATAATAAAAAACAACACCCATAATCCATTGAGTATAACCAACTTAAATTGTCAAAGAAAGGAAGTAAAGAGGATCATTTTGGCATATTTACATATTCATTTCATAAAAAAATTGCAAACATAAATAAGGAGTATATTTACATCATTCTGCTGTTCACTAGAGAAGTGTCACCAAGTTTTAAAAGTAAATAGCCTTGATACCAATCCACCACCACCAAGTGCAGACTTAATTATTGTTTTATGTATTGTCTAGTATGAGTTAACACCTAAATAATAATATCTGAAACAACAAAATATTCTTTATAAAAACTGTTAATAAATTATTGGTATAATCATGTATATAAGCCACAAATATATTAATAATCATTATTCATTAATAAAAGATTAAAAAGTAGACTTGTCATCCAACAACTGTAGTCTCAGAAATGTAGCATACTTGAAGTATTAAAGTCAGTTATCAGTGAGGCATCTATTCAGAAGGCAACAGATTACATAATAAATTATCAGGCAAACAAACAAAAAGTCTCTATGAGTAAGCACCAAACTGGGAAAGAAAAAGGGATGAACACCAGTCCAGCACTTTTAAATAATACTACCTTCATACTGTTACATATGTGCTAAGAATAACAGTTCCTACCCAGATATCAAATTACTTAGAGAATGACTATTTATCTGATCAGCCACCATCTTGGTAGGTGGTGTCATTTATCATTCACCTTTCAAAAATTTGCTTCAGGGGTAACACACCATAGATGTTATATCAAACATAAATTAATGTTAACCAAATATGTATTTGCATATATGTGAGATATGTGAATTATTCAAAGTTTTGTAGTTAACCCTTTCTATAAAAAAGTCACAACAGAAGGATATTCAATTTTAAACCCGATACTTCTCTGAATTAGAAACTGTCTCATGCCATACAAATGAATTCTGATTATTTATCATCTAAAAGAACCTGGAATGCACCCAACACACAATCATTTTACATACAGTATCCTTGGTTGATGACCTTGTGGACTAAGAGAGGGAAGGGATCCATATCCACTCTTGACACCATAAGATAAAAGCCTTGGAAGGATCAGGTACAAGACTGAAAATTAATTTTTCTTTTCTGCCTCAGTCACTTCATCATTTGTTTAGTTCTCTCCAAGGCTGCAATGATATGATTGTCTCTCTTAGAGCTTACTTGCAACAAAACAAGATCTTCTTTCTGAGAAGTAGAAAATTTATTCTAACTTGTCAAGTTTAGGAAACATTTTATTATGACATTTTATTATGACAGTGTTTAATTAAAAATTATTTTTTTCGTATTCATATATATAGGATTTCAAGCTCTGCACTGAATTTTTACTGACAGCAATATCTACTTGCAAGCTACAAAAACGAAATACACAACAGCTTGCTTCTTTTTTAATGCAGCAGCAATCGATGCAAGAAAGATTATAAGGAAATCCTCTGTTTTAATTATACTATCCACAGGCATACTAGGGACTGAAGTTTTAAGCTGAAAAACTTTCATTATTAATATTTACATCATTTCCCCTTTACATAGCTACACTTATCTGGCAGTCCTCCTTTAGTTAATTTGATTAATTTTTCTTATTACTTGTTCTTTCATCAAGATAGAAGAAAGAGGATGAAAAAGATTCAAGTTTCTTGTTCCCCTATAGCTCTGTGATTGTAGTTGCTGACTTATTTTTGGCAACCGGAAACACTCTCTAGAAGTGTAGCCCTAAAACAGAAGTAGCATTCCAGAAGTAAAATTACAATGTCGTGCCAAAAGTTATATGTTGTAAGTTTAACATTAGTGTTCAGTTAGGGGGTCACCTCTTTCTTTTAACCGTTACCAGATGCAAACCATATATATTTACAGTGCTAAAAGCTCAAAGCCCAAATTCTCTCCAGTGGAGCTCCGAAAGTTTGTACTTTTAACTTTTAATGATTACATTTTGAGGTTTTTGACAAAATCAAGTTATGTCCTTACATTTCAATTAAATATTCATGTCTCTGGAGCCATAAGGGTTTCTAAAGAAGTGTAAACATCACACTATTCAGCAGAAACAAATCTTCACAGGGGTAATGTTAATCAGATACTATATTTTAAATTGGATTTTATAAGTCATAATAAACACAGTAAATATTAATTGTGTAATATTTTATAAACAACTTACAATACCTCAGTACAGTCAGCAGCATTTTATACATTAGTTTGTGAGGTTTCACATGAGGCTAAGCAGTTATCTCTGTGTTACTTGGTTATTGAAATATTTAAAAAACATGTAAAATATGACAACATAAACAAATATTCGAAGAACAACAATTAATATATTTTAAATAACACTAGAGAGGTCAACTATCAGTGCCGTTGTGCTGCCACCATGTAAGCTTTAAGATGAAATATTTCAATAGTTTGTAATTAACATGGTTTTGAAAATATTATGCAAACACGGATAGTCAATATTTGACACATACAATTACTACTCATGTGGTCCAGGTGAGTTTATCCCAGTTTCCAAACTGCCCCAGACCACTGTGTGCTTAAGTGATTTTTTGGAAACTGAGGAAATCAAACCCTTTGTACTATGGGAAACAGCTTATTGACCATTCATCACAGCCTTAATCCTCTGCTCTAACCGCTAAATGCAGAAACATGAACTTCTACGCTGACTGTGTCTTATCAACTCTATGGTTTTCTTACATTTTGGTGAAGGCATTTCAAATGTTAAAGTTAGGATAGGTCTTGGAGACAGTCAGCATCAATGCAGCTTTACTTTACAGATGACTATTATTAAGTGCATGATTTAACAATTAGCTTTGGCCATGGCCTTTACTATGATAGTTTGCTTAGACAACTGACACAGAACAATATGTGATAATGTGGTAAGACAAGGTATATGACTTCTTAAAATGAGTAGAACAGACATTAACAAATATTACAATGTTTCACATATGTGGGGCAGACAAAGGTGCAAATGTGGGCCCACAGCACAGTCCCTGGTAAGTACACTGCAAATGGTTATAGCCCAGAATCAGCTACATTTTGGATTGTAATTTAGTCAGCTTTGTTCAATATAAGGAATCCATTTTCCAGAAGGGACAGTATGAATAGCAATCTTTGCTTCTGTGATGTCCCCACACTGGACCAGTAATCAAGGAGCCTAAATCATCACACCTGACACTGGAAAGGGATGTTTACTTGGAATACAAATGGATACACTCAGTATTTCTAGATGCAGACCTCTCTGCATCAAGCACAATTTCCCTTAAGATCACATAGGGAACATTCTCACTCCAGGGGCTATTTCCTCTCTTTCTCTTTCCAGACCTCCATTAAGACTCCCCACTGGCACAGCTTTAGAGTTGAGTCCTTAGCCAGGGTTCCAAGCCAAGTCTTGCAGCATCCTCTCTGTGAAACCAGTGACTTGTGTCCCTGCACTAAGCAGCTGACACACACACTCTTTGAGATCTGATTTGCATACACCTACACACACACACACACACACACACACACACACACACACACACACACACACACACACACACACACACACACACACACACACACACTCACAAACAAACACATACTTGGGATTCAGATTCACATGCTGTGCCCCTTCTGGAGAGAATATAAAGTAATTGTCCCTGCCACCAGAACCCTTGCCATCTACTTTAAGGCTCTTACAGGGGTATCCAATTATATTGTGTACATGTTAATAATAATACAAATGGCAAGGATGACCAAACAGCAAGGCTTCGGGAGAGGCCAGAGCTGTCACCAAATAAATATGTGAAAATACTCTCAAAGCTTAAATATTTTCTAAAAAGGACCAGCCACAATGAAACATTTAAATATATGTAATAATAAATAATAAAAGAACAAGAAATCATTAAATATCTACTCACGACAGAGTTTCAGTCACTGGAAATATTAAAAATAACACCAACAGAAAGTTTCATACAGTTATAGAAAAACAGTATTTAGCTGGTCTCACTATCTATTCCTGCTTAACTAAAAGAATCACTGTTCCTACTTACTGAATAGTGCAAGGCAAGATGGCTGAGTGGTCTTGTTGTCAAATCCAAGACAGAATACAAAATGCTGCTGAGACTTCATTCTCCTGTAATATTAAAACAATATTTCTGTACAAAATGACATCACACACATCTGATCCTCTGACTCTGTTTTCCACACTATCCCCCATCACTAGAAGCTACCAGGGTGTAGCACCTATGTGCTACAATACACACAGACAGAGCACAGACATTGTGTTTCTGGCTCCAATCAAAACTGGGATAACATCTTTTTGGCTTAACCCAGTGGTTCACAAACTTTTTCGATTCTCGGCTCCCTTGCTGAATTCAGGGTTTCCCAAGGTGCCCCCCCACGGTGCACATAAAGTGCATATTTCATTTATTTATTTATTTATTTATTTGATATTTGTTTAATGAGGCTGCCCGACTGGACTAGGAGACCTGGGGAGAAAAGCTCAAAAGTACAATAAAAAGACAATTACCAAAAAAGAGTACATTCTGCTTAACAGCGTAACACTGATCTACTATGGTTGAGAGGTAAGCAAACCTAATGGCAACCTTATTAACTTTAAGTTTATAAGAGCAATATTTAAAATCTGTCCCTATTATTTGGCTCTGTTCAGCATACCTCTCAACTGTATAGATTTTTGCAGAATGTCCAGATTTTTGCCTCATATTTTTGGTCTTTTTCTCATAAAATTGTTGTTTTCTGGCAAATCACTGGCAGATCATTGAGGTTGAAGTCAGAAAATAATGACAGACAGTTGAGTTTCATACTTCATACCCTGCAAAACCTGCATTTCTATCAACTTTCTAAGTTTGTGAGAGCAGTACTTAAAAGTGTCCCTATTTTGTGCCTTTGTACCCCTACTATTTTTGGCTTTGTCCATATTTCTTGATCTAAGACAGTGAGAGATATTTGTCCAGTGGTATGGTCCAGACTTACACAGACCTCATTGCTGCTGCTGCCAGGGATCACTATCACTCTCTCTCCCTGTGACAGACACACACACACACACACACACACACACACACACACACACACACACACACACACACACACACACACACACACACACACATTCGCACACACACATCGCTCTCACTCTTTTCCGATCTCTCACACAGTCATAGTCACTCCCTCATTAATACCTGCATTCACTCACACATCCCTCTTACTCTCCCAATCACACACACACACACACACACACACACACACACACACACACACACACACACACACACACACACACACACACAGCCACTTCCTCATTCATACCTGCATTCACTCACACATTGCTCTCACTCTCCCGATCTCACACACACACACACACACACACACACACACACACACACACACACACACACACACACACACACACACACACACAGTCACTTCTTCATTCATACATGCATTCACTCACACAGCGCTCTCTCTTTCTCCCGATCAAACACACACACAGTCACTTCCTCATTCATACATGCGTTCATTCACACATCACTCTCACTGTCTATCACACCCACACGCCACACACCCACTTACACATTCATTCATACATCGCTCTTACTCTCCCGATCTCACACCCACATGCCACACACCCACATACGCATTCATTCATACATCCGTCTTACTCTTCCGATCTCACACATACATACACACAGTCACTTCCTCATTCATACCTGCATTCATTCACATTGCTCTCATCTCATGTACACACACGACCACTTCTTCATTCATTCCCGCATTCACTCAAACATCGCTCTCACTCTCCCGATCTCTCTCACGCATACACACTCTTTTGCTTTCATGCACACATTTACTCACACATGCAGACAGACGCACATACTCATACAGGGGCCCGGTTCCAAGTGCTCCACAGCCCGGTACTGGTCCACAGCCCGATGGTTGGGGACCGCTGATATACTTGATGCCAGTTCTGCTAAAAATCTACAGTGTAGGTCTAGACTTAGTTCACCACAAACTAATAAACTTAGCTGCAAAATAAACTGTGAACTGTTCATGGTTTATTTTGCAGCTAAGCTTATTAGTTTGTGGCACCCCTGTGATGAAGCCATGGCTCCCCAGGGCACCGTGGCACACACTTTGGGAACCCCTGGCTTAACCCATGAAGTAATTTAATTTCAAGATTATTTTTCAAACTCAGGTGGATTAACTTCTTCCCTTCCAGTATATGATGTTTGATATATATATATATATATATATATATATATATATATATATATATATATATATATATATATATATATACATACATATATTTAATTCAGTTATAATAATACATGTACATTTCTTTTCCTTCCAGCAGGTTGCACTGTTGATAAAACCTGACAAATACATTTTTAGCACAAGTATCTGTACAAATCAGTTTGATATACAAATTACAAAATTATTTACAAAATTTCAAATAGCTGTGCTGACATAAGTTACACATCCACTGCCCTACTTGTCCTGGCATGGCTAGCAATGCCTCCTATCATCACAGCTTCTTACTAAATGCTGAATTATACAATTATCTTGTAGGCAGACCATAAATAAATGTTTCCAAATGCATGTGCTAACACAGGTTGCTAAAGTCATTAATAATTCAGTAATGTCTACCAGTTAGACTGATGAGCCTCTCTGAAAGCTTTTTGGTTACATTATCACCATGACCTTCAGATCTGCAGTTTACGAGGTCCCAATGCCTGCAGGACATGCATTTAAACCCTTTACAGCTCATACTTACCTAATAAAATACCACTTCAGAAGCAAATGCCTAATAACTTTGTAAAGTTTAGCAACAGACTGCAGCTAAAGTAAATAAAACAGTCATGACTTGTAAGGAATGTATGTAGTAATGTAAATCTAAAGACAAAAATAGTTTACTATACAAGATTTTTAGACTATATCTTTATGGTCATAAATGGACAAAGGGATGTAGCAGTTAAAATTGTGGATTATATGAATACTAGTACAACTTTTCTGAAATTTACATCTACTTTTCATGAAGAAAGAATAGCATATCTGGATGTTGACCTTATTAAAGATCATAACAGGTCATGTTACATTGCAAAGATATTCCGGAAACCTACATACTCTAACTTTTACTTACATTTGTCTAGCTGTCATCTCTATTACCAAAAGAGATCTATCATTAAGGGGCAATTAGTATGGGTAGCAAGAATGATCACCCTGGAGTCTGACTTCCTTTTGGAATGTGATAACTTAAAACAGAAGTTTACGAGAAGAGGGTACCCCGGACATCTTATTCTGGAATTAATGCAAGAAGTAAAATTAAAGTGGAAGGCGGGTATTTTGTGCCTATTTTGAAGGGAGAAACAACAATGTCTGTTATGGAAATTTTGAGGGTGATGAACTTAAATATTTTCCTGTGATTGTTGGAAATAATGAAAGCCGAAATCATTCTGGTATAAGTTTGATTACCACCTTCTCTATGGATGCATATAACATTAAAAGCATCTTAAATAAGAATTGGTGCATTTTGATAGAAAATCCAGAATACAGAAAAAAACTTGGACCAATACCTCATATTGTGTATAAAAGGGGTTCCAATATAAAAGATATTTTAGAAAGAGAAACTATAATAAATTGACCAAATCTGGGGATGTTTAGATGTGGGTCATGCCCCTACTGTAAATATATAGACACTGGAATGAAGTGTAACATACAAGGGTTGCAATTTTATACAAAAGAGAAATTTAACTGTTATTCAAAGAGCGTGGATTATCTGGCTAAGTGTCAAATGTGCCCAGGGTTTTACGTTGGCAAGACCGACCGTAGAGTTAGAGAGAACATTTATGAACATAATTATTGTATAAGTAAAAATAAGGAAACTAAGGTTTGGCGAAGCATATAAATGAAAATCCAGGTCGCTATTTTAAATTTAGAGTGTTGAAACAAGTATTACAAGGGCATAGGGGCGTCCACACCACACATCAGTTGGAGAGAAGAGAACTTTGGTGGCAATTGTTGCTTAATGCACAGAGCCCCCACAGGTTAAATGACCATTGTTCTATTATGTGTCTTTTGAAGTTAAAGAATTTAAGTAGATGATGAATATTTTACTTATTAATTGTGTTTTATATCAATTGTAAGTTTTATTAATGCGGGAGCCATATAAATGAAGTATACATAACATTTTAGAATGTAAATGTACGCAGTTTTAAAGTTATAATGGCAAATGCTCTTTAAGAATTGTAAGTAATTTTAATTGCCTTAGCCATGTGACTTTTAAATGTATTTAAGGGAGGGGTAATTTTAGTAAATGTGTCTGAAGAAGTTCATGGTTAATTGTTTTGTGAACGAAAGCGCTCACACATTAAGAAGTTTTTCTTGGATCTCTTACTGCTGTGACCATTTTATTTACGTGTTGGTAGAGTTTATTTGTCTTAGTTCTTCAGCTACACAGAAAAGCCAGTACCCATCCATGCGAAATATAATGGTAAGCTCTGAAATAAGCCTTCTCTTGTGGAACTCCCATATAAAAAATATACAGCAAAAGAAGAAAAACAATAAAAAGCTGAAACATGTCATCGAGGGACCAGAAAACATTATTACAAAATGTAAAGCAGAGTATAAACTCAGGGTTGCTACAGAACTCAAAGAAAACTTCAAATCCTTCTTCACTTATGTCTGATAATTAAGGAATAATATCCCATAATGCACTGAGCTCACCCATAATATCACCCATTCTGACCCCACGGATTTCCCTAAAATAGTACCAGACAAATTTGCCAAACTTTATCCCTCCTACACACATGGTTGCCCCCACTGTCCCTGAGAATTTAATTTTGCCTGAAATCAGTTAGGAATAAGTCTTAGAATCCCTGGCAAAGAGTAAAATGAATATTTTTATTGGACAAGGCAATGTACCAAGCTACAGTCTCATCGATGCTAAGTATGCACTGTCTGAGCCTCTATTTAAACTGTTCAACCTCAGTCTATATACAGGATTTGTTTGTGATGCCTGGAAAATAACAACTGTGAGGCATGGCTAAGGATGAGCCTTGAGTAGCAGCATTTTCTGTCAGCTCTGCCTTTTCATATCTTTTATGACAGGAAAATTTGAGAATATCTATCTAATACATTGTTTTTTTACACATTTAGTTTATTCTTAAAGTCTTTTTAGATAGTATCTCAATTTTTGTATTTTTTTTTTATATTTTCCTGTCAGAATATTAGAGTCAAGTCTCTGTCACCACTTAATGGTATGAGCTTCTCTAAATCTTCACACCAGGATATCTCTTTAAAAAAGGAACTACAAACTTTACTTTCTACCATTCAAGATCTGTCTACAAAAACAGACAAATTGGACTTCAACTTGGAAAACTTTAAGGAAAAATCTTCTCAACAAATGGAAACTATTCATCTAGACTTTAGACAACAAAAAGAACAAATCAATGGAATAGAAACATCTTTAAATGACATGGACTCTAGAATTCAGGTAAATGAACACAATCTAGAAAGCCTTTTAAAGCAAAACTCCCTACTGTCAGCAAAAATAGATGATCTAGAGAACAGATCTCGAAGAAACAACATCAGAATCTTCGGGTTGTCAGAAAATGCGGAAGATAATAATATGGAGACATTTTTAACATCATGGTTACCAGAGATCCTGCAGCTTCCAGAAGCCCTTTCACATGGAATTGAAAGGGCTCATAGATATTTGTCTTCATCAACAATTAATAAATAAAGCTAACACCACAAGATCTGTCATAGTCAGATTTTTGTCCTCTTATGACAAAGAAATTGTCCTGAAGACAGCATGGTCCAAATCTCCCATCAGATTTAAAGATAATGTTATCTGGTTTGACAATGACTATTCTTCTTCAGTAATAGCCAAAAGGAAATTATTCTTGCCATTACTCAAAGAACTTAAAAGAACACAAATTAAAACATACTTAATTTTTCCAGCAAGGCTAAAAATCTTTCTTCAAGACAGTCCCAAGATTTTTTATGAACTAGAACCAGCCATCGCATATATAAAATCAAATAAAATCCTGGATAAAATAGATGATATGGACTGGGCTTCCACTAACCTCAAAAGATTAGCGAAAAATGGTTCCTGGAAATCTCTAGACCACAAAAAGAAACTAAAAAAGAAATAAATGACTTGAGTTCTATTTTATTTTGTTTTTTTTACATAACCCAGAAGTCTTGTGAGATGAAAATGGTTCAACAGGTGAGTGTTGTAATTGCATTTTTTCCTCCTTCACTGGTTTGTGTTATGAACTACTTAATTTTATGCTATTTGCTTCATATTCAATTGTTATAATTACATCATGATCTAATAATATTAGTATTTAGTTCATTAACTTGACATAGAATTTCCTTCACATGATATAATTCATTCACATATAAGATAGAAGGAATTTATGTTCTCCTGCTTTTGACAGTTCATATCTTGTCCTTTGCAACTAGCGGTTACTTGGTTGGTTACGCTGCTATTTTACAGTTACATTCGGACTGTAAAAGTGGGCTATATGCATTGTGGTGTACTGGTTCTTACTTTCTATTGTTTTTTTCAGTCTGAGTGATTCTTTCCTTTTTTAAGGTTTGTGGGTCTTGGCTATTTTGTTTTTTAGCTCTGATGTATTGCTGATGGGCTAGCATTGTTGGACGAGTTATTTGAATGGGCTTTTGTGTGTATATGCTGGGGTTTGTTAGATTTGTTTGATGGACGCTATCTTTTTGGTGTCCCATTGTTTTTGGGGAGATCTTGTGTTGGCCATGGACTTTCTTGTGGGATTCTTTGTGGGTTTATTTGTGTGTTTGTTTGTTTTTTTTTGCTTCATTTTGCTATCTTGTGTATTAGTGCTTGGATTTGATTCATGCAGTGACATTTTCGTATTACTCTTGGTGTATTCGTGATGTCTCTAGCACTTCCTGGAGTTGTTGGATGTTGTTCTGCATGTCTCGCTCACCTTTTTTCCCGCTGCAGCTTCCACCTAGCTGTTAAAGTTTGTTGACGAAAGATCAGCTGTTAGTTGACTTTCCAACACAGGGTTGGGAGGGTGACCTAATGGTTAAGGTGTTTGCCTTAAAAACACAAGGTGCAGGGTTTGAGTCTCACAAGGAATAATTGGCTAGGCTTAAAAAATGGCTCACAAGGGCAGTTAGCTTAGTACTAACCAATGAACCTCTATGAACCTAAGAATGATGTCATCAGCACTCCGACCTCTTTAACGAAGCACTCAATGTATGACTTATCATTCATCTAAACAGAAGATCAAAACAATACTTATTTACTGTCGTCTGCAACTTTTGAATGTCATCTTGTTAGTATCAACCTCTTGGTCACTTGTTCATCACATTATGATAATTTTGATCTAAATAGCGATACCAAGCCATCACAGAACTGTTAGAGGAAGAGCAGGGAAAGAACAGTAGAATGTCATGAGGAACAGTGAAAGAAGGAAAACTAAAGAAACTTGAGATCCATATAGCAAGGTACTATATTTAGTCCTACAAGTATCGATTATTTTTGGACTTTGATGATTTATATATACATATAAAATTGAACTGTTGTTTATTTTATTTTCACTATCAGTTTTAATACTTTTTATAATCCATTCTTATTGTTTTGCTATGCATTTTTTTGTTGTTTTAAAGGAAAAGGAAGGATGGGGAATGAGAGATAAAAAAAGAAGATTTGAAAAGTAGAGTTTTAAAAAAAGAAATACTAACTTGCTAACATACTGTCATATCTCAACAATAGAAGTTTTAATTACATGGCTTTTTAAAAGTGGAAGGGGGAGGAGGAAAGAAGAAAAAGGGAATAGAAACAAGCATTAGTTTGTTCTTTTTTATATTATAATAATTAATGTATCTGTCTTAAGTTGCATACTGCAATGTTGTTTAATACATAAATTATTCATTTTTTAGTAACAAAGCTATTTCATCTCTCTACTTATTCTGACATAATTGAGTATCTTATTGTTTATGGTATTATCTTTATTTTTGTTTCTAGAATGTAAGTGATACAACAGTTATATTTTATGGCATTGTCTTTTATACAATTTATCTGAAATTTCTTTTTATTTATTTATTTAATTTTTGAATAATAATTTTAATGTTGTTTATTAATTACCACATTCTTTAACCTATTTTTCTTGACTCATCGCTTCATGACATCTTACAATTCATTTCAGAGCGTGGTCTTATTGAAATGTGGTAACATGTTATAGGTAGTGGAAGAGTAAGATAGAATACAATGAAGGTAGCTGACTAGTCTTTAGTGTCATATACTTTTTTATTATTCCTAGAAATATTCTATTTATATTACTCTTGTACTGCTTTACATCCTCCTACAGACTATGCATTTACAAACATTACAGTATCTATTAACAGATAGGTATTGGTATTCATTATCTATTTCTAGTATGTAGTACCATAGTACTATATACCACTAATAAATGGTTTATTGGATTTTTGTTACATCATACTGTATTAATACATCTAAGATCATAACTAGGCAGTTCCTGACTGTACTTTGCTACTAGTTTAAAAGACAGTTTGAGTGATTGATGTCACTCAAATTAGGAGTTTTTAACTCCAGAAGGGTTTGGGGGTTTTTCTTAATAGTGTGTGCTATATATTTTTGAAAATATCGTTATTGATGTTCACTAGAACTCACATAAATGACCACTATTTAAACTTATCTTTGGTTTTAATACCTTATTATATGATTTATATAATTATTGTTGTGTTCCCTATATCTGTCTCTTATATATTAGCAGTCAAACAACTAATAACACTTAGAGTTAGAATGTATTATTATGCAAACAATTTAAATCATAACTTCCTTACATTACATTTCACTTAATGTGAATGGTTTAAACAATCCAAACAAGAGGAGATCTTTAATTAAATATCTTAAACTTCAAAATTCTCAACTGATATTCTTACAAGAAACCCATTTGACATCAGATGACATTACCAAATTAGACTCTAAATCATTCTCTCTGCTAGTTAGTTCTGAACATGTTCAAAAAAAAAAGAGGTGTTGCAATACTATGGAATAACAGTCTCCCTGTTCCAAGAATAATAGATACATACCAAGATAATAAAGGTATGGTAGCATCCATCACAATAGAATTTAATAGTAAAATATTTACATTATTTAACATATACTGGATTCCTGGCTTTGGACTTAAAACAGCACAGCAACATATAGAACACATTACTCAATTTTCAAAAGGCAACACAATTCTAGCTGGTGATTTTAATTGTATTTTTGATAGTAAGGACTCTACCTTCACTGGAAATAGGAGGATTTTATCCACTGCCAGGTTATTAAAATAATTTACTGATTCCTTTTGTTTGAGAGATATAAATAACTATGCAGATATTAAATCATTATTCTATACTTTTTTCTCACAGGCATAACTCATTTTCAAGGATAAACAGAGTTTTTATTTCTAATAATTTAGTTGATTCTTTATCTAATGTTAAGGTGATTGCATGTCCCCTCTCTGATCATAATTCTATAACCTTTGACTTATCCATTTACTCATTATATAATGCTCAGATAAAGAGGATTCCAGCTTACATCTCTAATTTGAGTGATTTTAAATCCTTCATATCTACAGAAGTTCAAAACTTTATCGAACTCAATACCACTAGACACTTCTAAAATTTTCATATGAGATGCAATGAAAGCCTACTTATATGGTAGGATAATTGATTGGTATAAAAAAAAAAGAATTACATGGGATAAAGAGTTAAAAGTGATTCAAACAAAACTTGATCATTTGAATCTACTCCTTTAAAAAAACAAGGAAGATAAAACTATTAAAAAACATATAGATTCTTTAAATAAGAAGTATCTTGAGATTTTAGATTATAAGATAAAGATTAGTTTAGAGAAGTTTAAATTTATTTGTTTTTCATCAAACCCTAGATCCATAAATATGCTTGCCAACAAAATTAAAAGAATGAATAAATGTAATCACACTAAGGAACTATATTCAACTCAAAAAAAGAAAAAGGTTTGTGGTCTTCGTAACATATTAAATGAATTTAGAGAATTTTTTTCTAAACTTAATCAGTCTACTGAGTTAATAAACCCCATAACTGATATAAAGTTGTGCATTAATAAAAACACAAAAAAGTTATCTGTTCAACAAGTTGAATCATTAGACAGACAAATAACCCTTAATGACATTCAAGTACAAATTAACAAATTAAAACAAAACAAAGCCCTGGGTAATGATGGTATCATCCCTGAAATTTATAAAATTTTACTTAAAAAAGCTTGCTCTATTTTAAACTCAGTTTTCAGTATAGCCCAAACTAAAAATTTAATTCCACCATCGTGGAAATATACCTTTATCACTCCTATTCTAAAACAGGATAAAGATCCTACCAAATGCAATTCATACAGACTGATTTCTTTATTAAATACAGATTACAAAATGTTTATGTCTATTTATGCAAATAGACTAAAACATTTCCTTCCTAGTTTAGTAGACTCTGATCAAACTGGCTTTTTATTAACAGAACCTCATATGATGACATTAAGAGAATATTAACCTTAATAGACTCAGTTAAGAACCTTAAAAATAACCTAACCGTAATTAGCTTAGACATAAATTGTGCTTTCGACACAATAAACTGGGACTATTTATTTATTCTACTGGGAGAACTTAACTTTTTCAAAAATTTTATAAATCTTATTACCCAACTTTACACTGGTTGTCAAGCATATGTCAAAATAGGCTCCTATATTTCACAATGTATACCTATTGAAAAAGGAACCAAACAAGGCTGTCCATTATCTCCCATTTTATTCACCTTAATTATGGAACCATGGGCTAATCTGATCAGGGATAATACTAACATTAAAGGTTATGATTTGGGTTTTAATGAAACATCAAAAATGCAACTGTTTGCGGATGACATCTTGATTACTTTGGGGGGTAAAAATCCTACCTTGACAGAGTTATTTATTAATATGGACAAGTTTCAGAAAAACTCAGGTCTTAGATTTAATCATAATAAAACACAAATTCTCTTAGTTGGTCAAAAAAATTTAACATTCAAAATAATTTTAAGAAATATGTACCTCAAACACAACAAATAACATAACTATGTATAATTATTTCTAATAACTTAAAAGATACATTAAAAATAAATTTCAACAAAAGTATTCAAATAATAAAATCTCTAACAAGCTCATGGTTAAAAATAAGATTCTCAATGGAAGAAAAGTTGTCACTTATAAAAATGGTTTTACTTCCTAAAATCTCGTATATAATACAGTCTATATCTATACCCCCTACCCATATAGTAATTAAAAAGTTTAATTCTCTCATTAATAAGTTCCTCTGGCATCCAATTAAACCTAGAACTGTGTTATCTATCTAAATGTTCAACTGGGATAATGGTGGTATTGATTTGCCTAATCTAGAATTTTATGCTATTTCATCCATAATTAAAACTATTACTCTTCTTATAGATAGTAAATATTCAGCTAAATGGAAAGATTATATTCTTTGTTTATCTCAAAATCCTAATAATACTATTGAAATTAATATGTTAAACTTAATAAATAATACTTTTATTTGGAGATTGAAAGAATTTTTTTCATATCATTACATTCAATTATATAGATCTAACTACATAATTTTAATTTTGAAATCTTTCAAAAACTTTATTCTTAGACACAAATTATATGACTATTGGATATTTCCTATTTTCCCTATAGCCTATACTAATAATATCATCTTCACCACAGATTATCATAAAATGTATTTATTTAAACAAAAGCATTTACTGGTTTGGTATCAAATAATGAATAATAACGAGTTAAAATCACTTAACATTTTTATTGAAGAGAATAATTTTGATTCATCCTCTTGGCATGACTTACAAGAAGCTAGGAAATATATCAAAGATAAGCTTGATCTTATTCCTTGTACAACTAAAACAATACTCCCCAGGCTAATACAGTATTTAATGGTTCTCATTCAACAGAATGATTCTAATAAAATTGGTCTCCCTCACATATACAAATCAATAAAATCAGACTTAGATATTCATTCAGAAAATTATTGGAAATCTTTTATTACCATTAATAATTCTTATCCTTCAGATATTGATAAATTATGTATACTCCATTCAGCTTGTAAAACTACATCCTCACATAAATGGAGAATTTTTACTTGGAGATTTTTGAACAGATCATTTCTTACTTCGTTTAAAGTCAACAAGATATCTAAAGAAAACGTTTTATGCTGGAGATGTAAGAAAGTTATTAATGTGGATTGGGCACACATATTTTATGATTGTCATCTTTTAAAGAAATTTTGGGATGACATCAATAACTTCCTACAAGCTATCTTTACAGATAATTTTTCAATCAATCAATCACTTATTTTGTTTAACACTCCAGTCCCAAATTGTGTAAATTCAAAAAAATATTCAATTCTGTGGTCTGTTCTATCCATTGCTGGGAAAGAAATCACTAAAAAGTGGAAATCCTCTCAAATCCATTCTTTTCAAAACTTTAAAGATCTTCTCATGGAAGTCTCTAAATTTGAAATGATGACAGAGCTAGATCATCAGGGAACACAACAACTTACAATTATTGGAAAAGTATAAATGATCTACTGGTAAACCAGTAAAATGAATCTAGTTTCATTTTATTTTTTTTTTAATTTAAATAACAAACTTCATCCATAGGTAGTGAACACTTTTGTAAATAGTTATGTTTATTCTTGTTTTTGTATCAATATTTTCTATTTTTATCTATTGTATCAAAAAATCTTATCAATTATTTTATAACAGTTGTACGTTTTAGTTTTGACCTTAATAAACATTTTTATTAAAACAAAAATAGCAACTGTGTCTCCTCTACACAAGGGTGGCCCTTCTACAGATCTGTGAAATTACAGACCCATCAGCCTCACCAGCCTTACATACAAAGTCATGGAATATATCATAGCTGTACTTATTTATGCAGGCATAGTTTTGTGAAAGCCAAGTCCTGTCTACTGAGCCTAATAAGCTTCTATAGTTAGTGGTCATTCTATGCACACTGCTTACCTTGACCGGGCTGAGGTTTATCAAAAAATTAGCCAAGCTGCTGGAGGAGTGGTTCCAGCCCAGAAGTTAGTAGTTTATAGGCCATTCTGGACTAATTTCTATCTCTTTCATTTCCCTGCTGTAAAAAACACATTTGCATGGTTTTGCGCGTCCGGGCAGCGCCGCTTAGCTAGGGCTAAATTTATCCTGGCTCCACCAAATCTCCTCTTCAGTTTTTCCCTTGAAAGTAGTCTAACTCTCAACCTAAGCACTTAAAAAGCATCCTACAGTTCAGCACTTGCTCAGACCTAATAGCAAGCACTAATATACCCCGACACTTGATCACCCTTCACCAACCAAGCAACTAAGCAGCTCAACCTACTATTCAGGCATGACCAAAGGGCAATTTCAGGTATACTCTCCAGTCCAGCTGGTGAACCTGGGTATCCTGAGGCAATGTTACAACTGCCTCATGTACACAGACAACCCTCTCCTCCTACCACAAAACATTAACATATGTGAGAGATGCAATTATATAGTTAAATTGGAGGCTAAGATCTCTCCACCCAAAACTGGAACAGGCAGTCATTAGGAGAAGGGTAACACTTGCACCACACGTCCAGCCTCACATAGACATACTAAACCAGCACTGGCAAAAAATACACATAAATACACAAAATCATACTCAGAGGCTCTAAATGAAAACCTGCAAAAGCATCACAGACCTCCAAAGCAGACACCCAAAAAACCTGAACCTCCCGTCACAAACCAGACAACACATAAAACACAAAATCAGTGTGCCGCACTTAAGGCGAAATAACAGACCTAACACACTAGTAATAGGTGACTCTATAGTCAGGCACACTGACATCCAACTCACTAGGCTGGACAAGGGGAAGGTTACTGTTAGCTGCTTATTGGGAGCCAGAATCCGCCACATAACACAAGCACTCAAGTCACTCCAGAACAAGTACAAATATGACTCTGCCATTGTTCATGGTGTGAATGACCTGAGATGCACCTCCCTGGACTACATGAAAAGAGACATGGAAGAGCTATCTGATCATGTAGCCTAGGCGGGTATGACCCTAACCCTGAGTAGCATCCTGCCCTCACCAAGAATGATACCGCAGTATATAAAAAAAATATCAATTTCAACAATTGGCTAAGATTCTGGTGTCATTCAAAGGGGTTCCAGTGTCTGTCAGCCTGGGACGAAATGCTCGACAAGCCTCGTTGCTTCACAAGAGACTGCTTGCACCTGTCACCCCTAGGCTTTCGAATACTGGCCAAGGCTCTTGCTGCCCCCATAGTGCCTTTTTTAGGCAAGGCTCAAAAGTCAAACCCACCTCCGTAAACAGCACAAATAAAAAAATGAGGGTTATGCTACTCAATACCAGGAGTTTAAATCTCAAAATGCACATGCTTGAAGCACTCCTCAGTATGGAGAACGTTGACATCTGTGCACTAACTGAAACCTGGTTCAAGGCTTCACAGAGCACCCCAGTACTACTGGGCTACAACTCATACCACGCATTTCGGCCACAGAATATGTACCGAAACACAAAATTGAGGGGGTGTATCCATATTCATCAAGGATAGCTACACCTCCAGGTTAGTGGTGCAGCATGATACCTCCGAGATCATCCATGTGCAACTAACATCAGGCAAATCTGCAATGCAAATTGTGGCCTGCTACAAATCACCCTCCATGACCCAGGACCACCACTCCACCTTTCTGAAGACACTGGAAAACATGAAGGTCCTACCAAACACCCTGATATTGGGTGATTTCAATTACCCTACCATTAACTGGGAAAACTACTAAAGTACAAACTCCTAGGTCCAGCGCTTCCTGGAATTTATCAACTCAAATGCCCTGGATCAGCTGGTAAACTCCCCTACCAGAGATGAAAACATATTGGACCTGGTCATCACCAACATGGGTGACCGGTGTTCCACACCAGAGGTCAACCCGTCACTGGTTAGATCAGACCATAAACTAATCACTCTGGATGTCTACACCACACAACCACCTCCAACCAAGGAAACCACAGTGAAAAACTTTTCTATAGCAAACTTCACCTTACTTAAGACAGAGGTGGTAAGTTTCACAGCCCCCACACTAAAGGATAACAGTGTCCAAGATGCAGGAACCTTTACAAATGCACTCTATGAGCACCTACAAGGATGCATGGATCATGCCATCCCTAGCAAAACCAAGACTCACTCCCCTAAGAGAAGGAAACCAGTCTGGTGGACCCCTGCCATAAACAGGCTATACAATAGAAGGAGGAAACTAGTTCAGAAAAAAAGCAAATCCCAAGAAGGAAAGACATCCCTGATCAGTATCAGTAAGAAACTAAGGTCCCTCATAAAATCCTCCAGGGCTAACTTTGAAAGAAAAATAGCCAAGGATTCGAAAGATAACCACAAAGCCTTCTTTAGCTATGTCAAGAATCTAAGTAGCAACTCACAGATATGCTCTGAGCTAGTGCAAAATAGAACAAAATATACTGAACCCACTGATATTGCCAACATCCTGGCAGATAGATTCAGTGCAAACTTCACCCCCCTCTCACCCCCAAAAGGGCCCACAACAATACCGGAAAAGTGTAGTGTCCCAGAAATCACAGGCGCACAGGTGAAAACAGCCCTTTCAATAGCATCAATGGGGCCAGATGGTGTCCCAGGCTGCATCTTGCATGAACTACAGAACGAACTAACCCCCCACCTAAACACACTGTTCAACCTCAGCCTCTCCACAGGCTACGTGCCCATAGAATGGCTCACAGCAATGGTTATTCCGCTCCACAAAGGAGGGGCCACAACTGACCCTGGTAACTATCGCCCCATAAGCCTGACTAGTCTGGTCTGCAAGGTTATGGAGTGCATCATCGTGGAACTCATTAACAAAGACATTGGGAACCTCCAAACACTTGACCTGACCCAGTTTGGCTTTGTTAAGGGCAGATCATGCCTACTAAACCTGGTTGACTTCTTCTAGACAGTCACCAAGGCCATAGATGAGGGGTAGGTAGTTCACACAGCCTACCTTGACCTCGCCAAGGCTTTTGACACCATTCGCCACTTGGGAATTATAGAAAAACTCACCAGCTTGAACATAAACCCCTACGTCACGAGATGGGTTGCCAACTGGCTTACAGACAGAGCTCACATGGTAAGAATAGCGGGCTCCAGGTCCGAATCTAAATCAGTCACAAGTGGTGTCCCACAAGGCTCGGTCCTGGGACCCCTACTGTTCGACATATACTTCTTAGAAGTACAGGCAAACACAGGAGGACTATGGCTAACCAAGTTTGCCGATGAATGCAAACTGGGAGCCATAATTGACTCTCCGGCTGACACGGACATTCTCCAAAAGGACCTTACTGAGATGGACACCTGGTGTCAAAGTCATGATCTCGAGCTAAATGCCAAAAATGCATAGTCATCCCGTTTGGGAAAAACAAAACACACATGAATTACCACATAGGGTGGCAGCCCCCTTAATACAGAAGAGGTAATAAGAGATCTGGGGACCCAGGTAGATAGTAATCTCTCCTTTGACAATCATATTGCCAAAGTAGTTAGGAAATCCTTCTATGTAGCCCATCTAATTACTAAAGGGTTCACATTTAGAAATAAAGAGGTTATAGTGCCCCTCTACCCATCACTCATCAGACCCATCATAGAGTACAATGCCCCATTTGGGATGTACCTCACAAGACACTTCCAACAGCTGGAAAGACCACAAAAGTACCTCACCAAGAGAATTAATGGCCTCAAAAATATGTCCTATGCAGCCCGACTGGAAAAACTCCAGTTGTATTCAGTCGCATATCACTTACTCAGAGGTGATCTCTGCCTGACTTACAAAGCTATGTCCAACTCAGAATGGATGAACATGCTCCACCTAAAAAAATCCAAGTCACTGCGAGCCACTCGCTCTAGTGAGCTAAACCTCACCATAACAATAAATAGAATATGCTGAAGGGATAGATTCCTGTCACAGAGACTCCCCATGCTTTGGAACAAAATTCCCAACTACATTAGGCAGAGCCCCTCACTAACACTCTTCAAGAGAAACCTTGATGAGTGGATGGGTAACAGAAAATACACCCCTGGGATCACTTCATTGGCTCTTCTTGACAGAGGCTCAGTTAATTAATCAATGGGGTGGCGAAAGCTGACACACTCTGGCTAGGCTTATGAATGCCCTCGGGCAGATAGCCTCGTACCTACCTATGAACCTATGAACCTATAAATCCCTGCATTGTCCCCTGGATTTCAAACTGGATATCGTATAGATCCCAACTTGTGAAAGTTTCTGCTTGCTTTCCTGAATGTAAATTTGCAACTAGTGAGGTGCCACAGGGATCAGTATTTGGCTCTATTTGAATGTAACATTGTAACTAGGGGGGAGCCACAGTGATCAGTACTAGTCTCTCTCTGAATGTAACATTGTAACTACTGGGGTGCCACAGTGATCAGTACTGGTCTCTCTCTCTGAATGTAACATTGTAACTACTGGGGTGCCACAGTGATCAGTACTGGTCTCTCTCGGAATGTGTCATTGTAACTACTAGAGTGCCACATGGATCAGTGCTGGGACCTCTCAGAATGTAACATTGAAACTAGCGAGGTGCCATAAGGATCAGTTCTAGACCTTCTTCTGTTTGTCATTTATTATACAAGCAACCAAACCAAAATCCCAGACGTATGGTTGACCAGGTTTGCTGATGACTGCAAATTGGACATTGTTATCCATTCATCCATCAGTACAAAACAGTTCCAGCACATTGATCCTATCTCATATGTTATAAATGGTACTTCTTTACAGACAGATGCAATCATAAGAGACCAGGATATTTCAGTGATAGCTTTCTCTCTCTTCTGATCATCATGTTTCCACCATAGTCAAGAAACTCTTTTATCTGGCGCAGTTGATTTCCAAGGGAATATCTTCAAGATTCAACTTACCCTACCACTGTCCATTTCCCTTATGAGATGCATCATTGAATGCAGTGCCTCCATTATTATGTACAAATGCAAGTATATCACTCAATTGGAAGGGCCTCAAAGATTTCTAACCAAGAAAATGAAAGGTCTCAAATCTATTAACTACCCCAATAGATTTGAATGGCTCTCTTTATACTCAGTAGCCAGCAGGTTGCCAAGAGATGATCTGTGTCTTGCTTTTAGAACCAAGAAAGACCTAGTCCTATTTGACCTTCTGTTTCTTTGCAAAAGCAGTGGATCTACAAAGACCCACACTAAGGACTTAAATCTATACCAACAAATAAACAAAACTCATTAGAGAAATTGGTTCCTCACTCAATGTATTGTTCCTAGCCTGTGGGATAAGTTACCGTTACATGTCAAGCAAGGTACTACTTTGACTAGTTTTAAGGCTAGTCTTGATGACTAAATAGGTGGACACAAATTTACACCAGAGCTGTCATGTGCAGTCCTGGTCAGTTTGGAAGGTAAGCACTACTAAATGCTTATAAAGGGTCTCCTTAAAGGTGTATATGGCTGGGCATCTTATGATCCCTATGATTACTTGTCTAGTATGTTCCTATGTTGAGAATATCTTATTACCCTGAGAGGAGGCATTGTTGCATCAAGGTAAAGTTATCTGAGGGTGCAAATTAGCTCAATGAAATTCAACAACTGCAGTTCACTGAAAGAAAAGCGCCGATTAAAGTGTGGTGCATCTGGGCAAAAGGGATTTTTGTGGGGTAGTTTCCTTTGCTGCAAGGTACAACAACCTGAAAGTTGATTATGTTAAGTAGGTTGTTAAGAGAATGTACTCTTTGCAAAGGGAGTATATTGACAAAGCAGTCTTGCTTTTAGCAAAGCTGCTTTCATTTTGTAGAGTTTGCTGTAGTTTTACTTGAACTAATACGGTATAACCAAGTCATATGCAAAAACATTACTTTCACAGTTCTCATATATAAGGCATAGGATAATCAGTGTAAGGCCACACAATTCAACTGTCCAGAATTTTGCAAAATATACAGATTTTTGCATCTTAAGTTTGATCTTTTCCTCACCAAATGTGTGGCTCTCTGACAAATCATATAGAACTGATGTCACTGAATAATGTCAGAGATTTCAGTTTCAGACTTCATATCCTTCAGGAAATGTGTGTTAATGCAAAATCTGTTATTCTAGTAATTTTCTAAGCTTATAAGAGCAGTATTTAAAATATTTCGTTGCTTTTGAACCTTTGCCTCCCATTATTTTTGAATTTGCCCAAAATTCTTGCACCTAAGAGGTTGAGAGATATGAGTAGGATTTATTGTTAAAGTGTGTATGTGTTGAGTAGCATGAAACAGAAATAATTTCTAAACTTTCAGCTATCCCTAAACACCCATGAGTCCTTCATTTCAATAAGCAAGACAAATGTGAAATGAATAGTTAAAGAACCAAAGTATGGGGCAGGCATTTTCCTTCATTTTGAAAGGACAGGTCATCTTTCTGTACTGTGATTAACTATTCATAGCTATTTGCATGGTAGAATATAAATCCACTAACAGTGAATAGAAATTGTTTGTGTGCACAAGAGGTAGGACTTGTTTTAAAGCTTTCATGACTGAGCATTAGCAGTTTCCATTTTCAGTTTTTGGCTGTGTCAGAGATTGATCAACATTTCTGGCAGCGCATTAAAAGCATGATAGTATACACTCCCAGAGATTCTAGAAGGGATCTCCTAGACATGCTTGCATTCTAATAGCTTGCAACATACTTGCTTATTGCCACTTGCACTAAATCGTAAGTGCCTTAACTCCATCTAGCCCAGTTTAATTGCCTATCCTTCATATCCCCTAACTCAACTAAAGTGCATAGCACTTTCAGAGCATTAACTCTATCCATAAGGCTCCCACCCAGACTTTAATCCTAAACTGAATTGTAGCTGCCTAACTGCTATCCAAAAAACTCTCTTTCCATTCCCTAACCATATGTTCCTTGATTATTCTGTAAACCTAAAACTGTACTCTTCCTCCCTAAGGCTAAAAACCCTTCCAGCTTATCATCATCATCAGCAGCAGCAGCGGCAGCCCCCCTTTTCCAATTTTCTACATGGGGTGTCTTGTTAGCTGTCGCTCTCTCAATTCAATGCTACACTCCTGCCTTCTCTCACACAATCCATCCATCTCTTTGCTGGATGCCCTTGTTTCCTCTTGTCTGTCTCAAATCTTCTTCACCAGATTGTCTTCTGGTTTTCTGCACATGCATATGAACCACCGTAGTCTGTTCCCACTACCTTAAATCTAAAACTTCACTCCTCATCCCTAAACCTAAAGCCCCAGTTACTCACTAAACCTAAAACTCCACTTCCATGTCATAATCCTAAATTCCCATCCTGATCTCTAAATCTGAAACTTCCACCATTTCCCTAAACCTAAAGTCCCCAGTAGCTTCCTGACCCTAAATGTGCCTGCCACTCCTCAACCCCAAATCTCCCCACTGCTCCCTAAACCTAAATCCATCTCTGGATCACTGCTTGAAACCCATTGTTTATTACCCTCCCTCTCTGTGGCTGTCACACTTACATTGCACAAATCTGAAAACGTGATCAAGCAAGGTGTGGCACATGGTTGCCTTACTCTGCCCAACTACATATTCAAATTTCAGTGTGAGTGTAGCCTATATATTCTGCAAGAAAGTTGAGTCCCTCAGTACAAGACAGGGATCTTTGAGCAAGTGAACTAGTGAGCTTGTAGCAGATCTTTCTAGAAGAGTTATTTTGCAGCAATGGTGGTCCATTCCTATAGAATGCTGAAATAAATGTCCCATTTCGTTTTAATGATTGATGAGCAGTTTTGAAGGAAGAGACACTGTGAGCTATGTTCCAGAAAACTTAGTAGTTAAATTGACAAAGGTTAAGAAAAAGATGTTGGTAAGTCAGCTCCAAGGGCTAGGCACATGCAGGTACAAAGTTCAGGTAACTGTGTGGTTATAGTCCAATCCAAATGTACTTATATACAGAAGTTATAAAAACTGCTTTTCCTTCACAAGCCAAAATAAAGTAAAACGCTGCACCTTTTTTTTGTCTGATAATTATCAGAATCACTTCAGACAACCTGCATGTGCCTAGCCTTTTGGAGCTGACTTTAACATCTTTTTTTTTTTTTTCTCTGGTTTCTTTCTTCTGGTTGCAAATTGACAAAGGTTGAATGAGTGGAATTGTCACTTATACCATTCAGACAAATGTCACCAGCATTACTGATCTAAACTAAAGACCTTGTAAAAAGATATAAAGAAATTGCAGACAATCACAACCATATGCTTAAAATAGCTAAAGTCATGCATATGCACTGCATACATGTGTGTATCTGTGTGAATGCACGTGTGGTGTTCCATATATGCGTGTGTGTGTGTGTGTGTGTGTGTGTGTGTGTGTGTGTGTGTGTGTGTGTGTGCGTGTGTGCGTGTGTGTGTGTGTGTGTGTGTGTGTGTGTGTGTGTGTGTGTGTGTGTGTGTGTGTGTGTGTGTCTAAAGGTACATGCACATTTTGTGCTGTGATTATACATGTATAAGTGTATCTGTGCACATACGTGAGTGTATTTTTATTGGGGTCAGTTAAAATTATGACATTTGAAAAAACAGAAAATACACAATATTTGCACTTATAAATTTATAATTAAAATTTTGCATTTATAATTAAATGCACACCTTCAGTGTTGTAGGTTTTCTCAAGTATAAGACCTAATGTGTTTCTCAGACACTGAAATGAAAAACCTTTGTAGAAAACAAGCTGTGAAAAGTGAAACTGCATTAAATCTAGGCATATAAGTTTGATGGTTCACTTGGCTGGTAAAACAAGCCGGATTCCTGGAGTAAAAGTTTCACTTCCTATTAAGGGTATGCTTTTCCTCGTGGTATACTTGTAGTCTTCTTTCCAGCTAAGAAGATAATTATATTGCATTGTTAGTTTTATTACCGTCTCTGTAATTTAGAGCAGTTGCTACAGAGCTAGTGATTTAATGAACACATAAAAAGATTCTGAATGCAGTATGTGATCTAATTCTGTCTTACACATAGTTGTTCAAAAGGATTTGCATGATTTATTCTAAATATATGTAAAATATAATGCATAATTTAAACATTCAAAAACATGAGCAACATTATCAGAAGTATAAGATTAACAGAAAACCACAGCAAAATTTTACTTTGTACACAAATTTTTGGCCTTGTTGCATTTTACTGCAACTACCATTATGTGAAAATAACTGTCATTGTCAGAAATACTGCAAAACAGATTTACAAGAAGCCTTCATTGACAAGTATGCTGTATGACTGATATCCAAATACAACATTCCCTAATTTGTATCATGTCATTTTTAAGAAGTTATCTAGCCTTGCTACATGTTCAGAATAAATCATTTTTAATTCTATTTATAGTTTCAGTGAACAGAAAACTCAGAGATTGGAATACAGTACTCCTTTAGCATGGAAACTCCAGAAGAAATATTTCCAGCAGAGTAAGAGTCAAGCTACAAGTGGATTTTGTATTTAAAATTAGCTGAGTTTTAAAATAATATATATATTTTTATTTTATTTATATGTTCGCTTATCCAGATTATGTAACCCTGTTGATGCATATTTTCAGGGGCAGCTCAGGAGCACAGTCAGATTAAAAGTCGGCAAATAGAAGCTGAAGGAATCAAACCTTCATCTTATAACCTTAACCATCTGCATTAAACTAGCAAACATCTGCGTCATATTTATATGAATAAGAATACCTCCTGTGCACTTGGGACTTGTTCCATTTGTAAAATTCTGATGAATAAGCAAGACTGTTGAGAGAAAGAGTTTAGGTATCCCCTGCAACAGCTGGAATTGAAAATTTTGTTGTACCATCTTTTCAGACAGATGCAAGCAGAATCTTGTCATTGACAATTACTTTTACCACCGTGACAGAAGTAATGGTGCTGTGTCAGGCATCATTACAGAATGCAAAGCCAGAAGTATCACAATAAAACGGGGTGACAGTACCACTGTGACAGAAGTAATGGTGTTGTGTCAGGCATCATTAAAGAATGCAAAGACAGAAGTATCACAGTGAAACTGGGTGACAGTACCACTGTGACAGAAGTAATGGTGTTGTGTCAGGCATCATTACAGAATGCAAAGACAGAAATGTCACAGTGAAACTGGGTGACATAGAGACTGAGACACAGGTCACCTTACCACCATGGCTCAATACTAGGGCTCTGCAGGTTGAGGTATCCACCAAAAGGTAACACGTGAAGCAAAGAATACTGTGAAGGCTCCCAGCCAAAGTATTCAAACAACTCCTGACGGAACCTCAGATGAGGCTGTGTGGCTTTAAAGTACTTTAGAGGCAGGTAATAAAGAGTGGTAGAGGCTGCTGCAAGTAAGCAAAAAACCCCTATCAATGACACACCTAACTTCTGATCAACAGTCACTCAATCAAAGTATGTTTATAGTAAGGTCTGCTCAAGTAAGAGAGGAAGAGTTATTTTTGGTAGTAACAGCAGATAACATACAGGGCCTCCACATGCCAACTGTGGACTCTTAATGGCACTTTCCACAATAAGGCCTCTGTTGTGCAGACAGTTATGCTTCATATTGGACTAGTTAGGAGAAAGTACCAACTGCTGTATGTGTCCGGTAGTAGTTACTGGGTAGGGTACTCATCACGGTTGACCAGTTTCAGGCTAAGACTGAATAAAATACATTTCACAAACGAACAAGGCATGAATGTAAGCAATAACAGTGTAGTTCAGATTAGTTGCATAGAAAACCTCCATACATACACTGTAGTTAACAAGAAGAGTGTAATGTACAATATATACTTTAGCAATTCTGTGAGAAGATAAGAGAATTGTGAAGGAGATATAGAGATAATGTGCTCAGCGGTATGTTCGTTGTTGAGGCAGAAAATTGAAATGATGCACTTTGGCTTGTTATGCCAGGCCTGCCTATGGTTTAGTTCAGGACAAATGAAAAAGCCAAAGGCTAGTTAAGAACACGACTAGTTTCTACCTCTTTGACCCTTCTTGGGTCTTAAAAAATAAGGCACACTAGATTTAAATTCTTTATTGATGGATGGATGAGAAGAATTGTTAGCAACAGTGATTTTAAAAAAGTACAGACACTTATTGAAGTTACAGGTAAATTCTCACCTTTATACTCAGTGGTGGTGCTGCGGTAGCATTGTCGCCTCACAGTAAGACGTTGTCCTGTTCAATTCTCAGCTAGAGTGTCTTCTGTGTGGAGACATGCGTGAATGGGCGTACCTTCGTTGAAGGTTGTGCGTCAGGGCCGGCAACTCGGCACGTAAAAATCTACTGCCAATCATTAGCAGACTGGGGTTCCGCTGTGGCGACCCCTAATCGGGAAAAGCCGAAAGACACAACATACTCAGTTTGTGGAGAAGAAAGGACTAGTCTCAGGAAGGGTTGCCAGGTTTTGCTATATCTGAAACTGGACAGTGGCCACACTCCAGCACCACCCCTAATTCCATCTACCTTTTCCCATTTCCCCACCCTCTTCACCCACATCCATGCCCATTTTGTGATGTAATTTGTCATGTCAGAGAAGGCAGGATGGCATATTTTCCCTGACTGCATCATGTTAGCTATGTTTTTCTTTGGAAAAGCAGTTCAGAGTGTGATATTTAACAATTTAACACAAACAGAATACCAGAGTTTGTACAGTATTTTCTGGACTACTGGACAATTGTTCTTATTTCTGGATAGTTGAGAAAAATCTAGATAGCTGGCAAGGCTAGCCTTAGGCAAATCTTTCTGGATGGAGCAACCCAGGGTCATGGTAGGCTACTGTCAGCTATCTCAGTTAGTATGCATGTAAAAAATAACCAATGGAGAGCTTTCAACCAGTGCCCAGCTAGCTCCAAGTGCTATGTACACAGAGAAACCCCTTTAAAAATAAATAAATACATTGTGGTTAGGTTTTTATAAACTATAAATTCCATAGGAGCGCATTTTTGTTGTGATTTTGTACCCTAGATGGTATGCAGAGTTTTATATAATTTAACAATCCCTCCTGCTTTTATAAAGCTAACATTAAATATTGAAAATGGCATCTCAGTTACATATTATATGTGCAAGAATCTAAAGAAACATTACTTGTCTTACTTCAGTCTGCTTTTACGAAGCCATGCAATTTATTTCTGTACTGTGTAAGTGGTTACACTGTGAACTCTACCTCAGATCTTTATCTAGAAAAAAAAACCTTACAGAAAAATAGTTTAGTTTTTGTAATATAATTTACTTGTCCAGATCCCCCAAGAAACTACACCACACCACTTTGGCATAAGACAACCTTTTATTATTCACAATTTATTAATTACAAACATAAATTCATCTAATTAAAAATAATACATAAACTTCAAACAAAATAAAATACACTAAGCAGCATCACCCACTCAGCTCCGTCCCACCATGATGTAAAATGTTAACTCAACCACTCAGTTACTCACAAGTTCAGACCTGAAGCAGTGTGACACCACTCACTTCAATAACCATGCAACCACCTTGTACGATCCAAAACATAAAACACCAGAGAGGGAACAGAAGAGGGGCATCACCTCCCCTCTTCTCTGCTTTGCCATCCCCTCTCATATGTGAAAATGCATGAAAATGACAATGATAAAGGGGGGGGGCAGGAGGTCAGGCAGCAAGTTCATGCTTAAATCTGATATCCCCCACCCCACAGCTACTGCACAAAACTAATCTAACTCCTTCCTACCACTACCTCACTTCCTCTCTACACGCTTCTCCCCTTACCCTTAACCCTTTCCCACCTGCAACACCCCAGCAGCTACTTCACTCACTTCCCCTCAAAACTCTTCGGTCCATCCACATCTCAACTACTCACTCCCACCCCCACCCCTACCCCAAAGGTGTCTCTGGACAAACTAGTTTGGTTTCAAACTGCATTTCTGGAGTTTTCCACAGTTATAATAGAAAGCCTGCTTTTAAGACACTTTCATTGACATTAGTTCAACCCTTGTGTTTTGCTTATCAGAGAAACAAATGATATTATAATTAATATAATCCCCATGTAAGCAGTTTCACCATCCTCAGATCCATTGTATCAATAAAAAGAAATCATATACATATATATATATATATATATATATATATATATACATATATATATATATATATATATATTAAATAAAAGCATGCAGAATTACAATGTATACTATATTGATCATACTGCTAAATTATTACTACAGTAGAGTAACAGAAATATTGACATCTCTGTTAGCCAAAAAAAAAAGATTCAGACTAGCATGCAATGCATTATTTAGCCACAAAATGCATCTAGTCTTTATACAAAATATGATTAAGAAAAGCTATAACAAAGTAAATCTATCCTTCCCTTATTTTAATAGAGGACAAAACAGTCAAAAGTCATGTCACGTATGTCAATCTTTGCTTCTTTTCTCAATGCATTACAATGTATCAACAAAAATCAGTTGTTTAATTATTCATACGTACAAAATGAAGCAATAATGTGCTAGATACAGGTAATCGACTGACCAAATACGTGCATTATGTTTGTTCATGCAGAGGGCAGCTATTCAAGTAGTTTCACACTAGTGATTTGTAATGCATGAATGGAGTCCAGATTTAGCTTTTTGGTTTTGGGGACCTATACAAAATAAACACAGCTATGGGGCCAAAGCACAATTAACTGACTTAGCATAGTTACTGTAGAAGTTAAGAAGTCAGACCACACCCCCTAAAAAAGACAGATTTGGAAACCTTGCTATAATTAATCGATTAAATAGATTTCAGCAGAAACACATCCTTAAAAAACAGAGTGACAAAAATGGTGGAAAAATATAAGCACATTATCAAAGACAGTGTAAAATCTGTAGACTTTAATGAACTGTACTGCCACATTCTACCACGCAAGGCAATTTATTTTAGCTACTTCAAATGTGAGGTATAAGACGTGTGTCCTCTTTTTTTAAATTATTGGTCCATCTAGTATGTTAGACATAAAACATATTTTTTCTCTGTATTAGACAGCTTCAAAAATCACATGTGATGAGGGAGATTCAGAAAACTGAGGAAATCAAGCCTGAAAACAAGGCCGTACCTCCCAAACTAGGTACATCATGTACAGGGGTAAAGTAGGCCTAAAATAGGTATGTTCCTCCAAAACGGGCAAAGTTGAGAGGTCTGAAAACACCTATAATATTAGCACAAAGCACAAGCTTTACGATATACCCCCCCCCTAAAAAAATATAATTATCTTAGGCAGGAATGTCTACATATGCAGTCTTCACATATTCTGCCTAAGCAATATAAATGGCTTAGTTTCTACCATATATAATTGATAGAGAATTCCCATAAATCCTAGGAACTGACCAGTTAGCCATTCTTTTCCATATATACCTATATCTAATGGCATGAATTTAATCTCTTAGGTGTCGACCACCTTGGTCTCTAGATAAGTTGTTGTTGTGTCTTTCGGCTTTTCCTGGTTAGGGGTTGCCACAGCGGAACTCCGGTCCGCTAATAGCCAGTTATTTACTCTCCAGTCATGTCAGTGTCAGCCAACATAAGAGTTCATTAGCCATGCATTCCCATAAAGTGCAGCCCCCTAAGTGTTGAACAGTGCCTCCAATTTTGTAGATGTCAATGAAGATAAATATATGGGTATAATAACGAATGTCGAATGACTGTTCTGTCGATGTTGCTAACGTTGACACACAACAAGAAACAAACACTGACTTGCTTCTGTGCATGCCCTGAGGCTAATTCTCCCATAGTTTTGATACTTACTTATTCTAAGTCTGAAATCGCTCAATACCCAGAGAAAGGAATATTCCTGGACCCTGGGGATTGTCCTTTCTTGCACAACTGTCAATCATCTGTTCTGTCCACAAAAGCATGTTGGCAAAAGATAGGTCAACTTTTGTTTAAATCGACCAGCCCTACATAAGCCATAAACATATATATATATATATATATATATATATATATATATATATATATATATATATATATATATATATATATATGTGTGTGTGTGTGTGTGTGTGTGTGTGTGTGTGTGTGTGTGTGTGTGTAAATTGGTGTATTATTAGATATCTAAACACTTAAATATCAACAACCTAAATATTGACAAAAAATATCTACAGTTCAAAATATTGACAGTTAAAAATATCTAAACACAAAATATTGACAAAACCTAACCACATCCCAAACTAATGTCTTTGCAGGGGGCAATCCCCCTGCACCCCCATTTGGGGGGGGGTTATACCACACACCTCCTACTAATTGTATATACCTTCTCTGAGCTTGCACAACATTGGGGAAAAGGCATATAGTCTCCTTTGGCATAACTTCAATTTTGTCAATATTTTGTGCTTAGATAATCTTAACTGTATCTTTCTGGGTCTACTTGACATGACTGAAATATCAGTAGACTGACTATTAAAACACCAAGACCAAAAAAGCAAAGTTTCATATGAGTGAAACTTCACTACACCTGCATTCAGAAGACTGAACATTTCAAATGCCGACTTTCTCAGCTGAGTGGAACAAGAAATCTGCCCATTTCTGCACTGTAGTATGATCTTGGTATATTTAATTTGCAGTGGGTTTGGTGGGTACAGCCCCCCCCTACAAAAACATAAAAATAAAAAGTAAATTATTGCATTTATGGAATTTAGGAATTTGCAATGAATATTCATGTCAGTGCTGTAAATACCATCATGAATATTCAGTGGAATTTTCTTTGTCTATGCAGGCATTGGTTTGTGGGCTGTTATAGGTGAGGTTCATAGGTTCATAGGTTCATAGGTTCATACTAGGCTATCTGCCCGAGGGCATTTACAAGGGGAACTATACCCATTATTTTCTGTGCCTCTGTCGAGCAGTGACACTGAGGTAATCCCCTGGGTATATCTCTGATCTCCCATCCATTGTCAAGAATTCTTCTTGAACAAGGCCAGCTGCTCTGCCTCACATGTATGTACATTGTTTTTGTTCCTAGCATAGGGAGTCTTTGGGTGATGAATCTATATAGCCGTGTCAAGGTTTAAGTCTCCTGATGGATCTAGATTTTTGAGGTGAAGCATATTCATCAAATCACTGAATAGAGCTGGAGTTCTTTCAGTCGGGCAGCATAGGACAGATTTTGAGACCCTTTATCCTTTTGGTGAGGAACTTTGTGGCCTCTCCAGCTGCTGCAAGTGTCGGGTCAGATAGGGCATTGTACTCAATCATTGGTCTGATGAGTGATGGATGAGAATCCCTTCATGATATGACAGACTACTATCAACCTGGGTCCCCAGGTCCCTGATAACTTCTTCTGTGCTCAGTGGATTGCCACCTATTTGGTAGCTAGGGGTAACCTTGTTTTTTTTGGCATTTAACTTTTGTGAGACCCTTCTGAAGGATATCTGTGTCAGATGTTGTACTGAGGTTAAGTAAGTAGTTTATTTTTTAAAATAATAATGTACTGTTGCTATGGTATTAGTTGTTAGTTTTGCAATTGCATTTACTGGGAAGTAAGTCGGAATGTTATTCTTTCGGTTTTGTGTATGTCAGGCATTTAAAATGTCAGCATTGTGAGTTTTCCCTTTTCTGGTCTCGGCATTTTAGAAGTTGGTCTACTGCCATTTTGATCATGTCAAAGTAGATATTGCAGGCATGGTGTATCCATATATCTATATCATCTATATCTATCTGTCTATATAGATATATATCTATATATATCTGTATCTAGCTACATATATATATATATATATATATATATATATATATATATATATATATATATATATATATATATATGTATGTATATATTGATCATATATTGATATATAGACAGATACAGACATAGATGATACAGATATATGGATACACCATGCCTGCAATATCTCTATATCATTACAGCATTAATCCTGTTGGAGTCTAGATAGATGAATATCTATATGGAACTTAACAATGTTTAAATAAAAAGTTCTTATAATGCAGGTTGATGTTATATCACTAAATATAAATATCTGTCTACATATGGTGCTGGACTGGTCTTGTTGTTGCCATGAGTCACTGCAATGTCCAGTCAGTCCCTGCTACTACTACTACTACACATGTCATTAGAGATGTCAGATGCCCTGCAAACATGCACACTACACTGGTGATACTCTCAATGAACTCACAGTAACAATAGGTAACCATTTGATATTCGGAGACTCATTTGTCTGAGCCCCACAACAACAAGACTGAGTGACAAAAATTGTGGACAAATATATTAAGTTCAAGATTGCTATTTCTCAGACTATTCCATTCTCTCTAGTGTATGGTAATCTCGTGGTTTGGTGTATATACATTTGGGGGTGTGGGGGGCTTGCCTCCTGCCAAAAACGAACTTTAAAAGGGACTGGTAATGTTCACATTCACTGTTCTCCCATACTTTCAGACTATTTTATCATAATTTTGGGGCCAGAATTTATGAGTCCTGGAATTATAGTAGGAAGCCAGAATAATATCACACATTCCAATCCCATTGATACATAGCCAGTAAATTAGCAGACAAATGTAGCACTAACATTACCCCTCCTACCCATATTGTTGCCTCCAGTATCCCTGAAAATTTAATTTCCCCTGAAATCATCTTGGAAAAAGTCTTAGAATCCTTGTCAAATGCTAGAATTAATATTTCCAAAGGCTAGAGACAACTATCTGAGCCTCTTCTAAAACTATTCAACCTCAACATATCAACCATGTTTGTGCCTGATGTCTTAAGAACATCCACCATGACTCCCCTACACATGGTTGGTCCCCTTACAAACCCATCAATCTCACCTACCTTATGGGCAATGTCATACCAGAACTCATTCCTGCTGACATAGGGACCTTAACTAATCATGATACTAGTCATTTTAGCTTTTTGAAAGGTGAGTCCTGTCTCCTGAACCTTGTAAGCTTCTTTGAAGTAGTTTCAGAGGCTTTGGACAGTGGTCACTCAGTGTATGCTGCTTATCTTGACCTGGTCAAGGCTTCTGGCACTTTCTTCCACACTGGTATTATTAAAAAATTAGACAAACATACTATAAACCCTTAAGTTGTCTGCCAGATTGCATATTGGGTATGTAACAGATCCCAGGTTATGGAAGTTGCCAGTACTGTTTTTGAATGTAAAATTGTAACTTCTAGGGTATTGCATGGATCAATGCTGGGCCCTCTCCAGTTTGGCATTTATTTTTACAAACATCCACTCCAATATCCCAGAAGTGTGGTTTACCAATGTTGCTGATGACTGCAAGCTGAACACTGTTATCCACTCATCCAACTATTCTGAACAGCTCCAGGAAGGGCAGGAATATAGACCTACCTGGTGTACTGAAAACAGTCCTGAGCTAAATGCAATAAGCACAGCATGGTAGCATTTGGCAAGAAGCTGTTCCAACCTTATATGTTATAAGGGGTGTGATGCCTGTGCCCTGGCCCAGCAATCAAGGAGCCTCAATCCTCACCACTGACACCAGAGTGAGCGACTCTTAGAAGAGGAAAGGATAACTAATACACACATTAAAGTACAATTTCCCTTAAGTGCACACAGAGATCACAGTCAGTCTGGGGCTGGTTGCTCCCTTTCTCTCCAGGTCCCCAATAAAACTCCCCACTGGCACAGCTATAGGGTCCAAATCTCAGCCTAGCTGGCAAGCTAACCTCAAGTATCTTCTCTGTCCAACCAGTGCTTCATGTCCCTGCCCAGGTAGCTGACACACACCCACACTTTGAGATATGTATTTATACAACTTCACAGACACTTCTGGGAAAGGCTGACACAGATTCTCCAGCTGTGCCCCTTTACCCAGACTATACGGTAGTAATTACTGCCACCACCAGCTTAATATAATTATCAGCTACGCAAAGGCCCTTGAAAGGGTGTCCAATTATTACTGTGCACTATTATTATCCAATTGGTAATGTGATTATTTAGTCTAAGGCTTATTAGAGTGGCCTACTATGATAACCTCTATAAATATGCAATGTAATCCAGAGCCTACTTCTCTACACAAACCAGCCACAGGTAAAGGTTTTTAAAATATTTAATAATAAATAATTAAAACATAAGACAATATTACTACACCACAGAGATATCTAATAGTTCACAGATCACACAGAAACTTAAAATAATACAGTAGGACAGGTCTGATGTCAAAGAAAAACACTTAATCTAACTTTTTAATCTTTAGCTCATCTTAAGAGAAAACACAGTGCTATAATCCTACTTACATGCATAAAGCATAAGCAGTGCTGGGTTAGATGTCCAAGATCAAAATGCTTCCCTGTCTCTCACTCAACAATAGTTTTTAAACACTAACCAACAGCTCTCTAAGGCCCTCCCAAATTACATCATTTTGACACTTAGTCTGGAGTTCCCAGGCCACGAACTGCATTATTTAGCAAGCTAACACCTGCTCAGGAGACCACAACAAAAAAGGCATTTCACATATACACTCTAGCAGAAACCAGAGCAATAAAGCACCTTCTGCATGTAAATTCTGGCCCTTAACATTAACCTTAAAACAATGGGCATGAAACCTTCATCCAGACTCACTAGAGCCGACTTGTAGAACATCAAAGAGATTCGTAAGTTCTTTTCAACTTCAAAAGACACATTTGAAATGCTTGGCTTGGTTTTCCTTACAGCAGATGGCAATGTTGCAACAATCTTGAAGTTCACATTTTACAGTGTTTTCTTTCATTTAAAATCACAACCTTGTATTTTACATTTATTTATACAATTGATAGAATTATGTATCAAATTCTATTTGACTAGGCTGGCAGCCTTCACCCATCTTCCTCCAATCTTCACCCCCCCCCCCGGGGAACTCAAACAAGTTTTTCAAGTGCCCCTTGAGAAACATTGCTTGGGAGTGTTTTTCAAGTGCCCCTTGAGAAACATTGCTTGGGATTGTTTTTCAAGTGCCCCTTGAGAATCATTGCTTGGTCTATCTGGGTGTACCTCCCCCATTCCCTTGTCTTGAGAGCCCATCTGCATTGGCATTGCTACTCCAACTGTGGTGCTGCACTGACATATCATATGAGTGCAACCTCAGGCTCCATCTTAGCAACTTGGCATTTTGCTGACTGGCTCTGTTTAACCATGTTAGAGGGTTGTAATCTGTCATCACAGTGAATTTTCTTCCATACAGATAAGGCTGAAGTTTTTGTAGTGCCCACACTATGGCTAGACATTCCTTTTCTACTGCTGCATATCATTCCTCCCTGGGTTGGAGCCTATGACTAAGACAAACCACTGGTTGCTCTTCTCCCTCTGAAGAAATCTGGCTAAGTACAGCCCCCAGCCCATAGTCGGAAGCATCCACCTGCACAACAAATTCTTTGCTATAGTCTGGGCTGGCTAACACAGGGGCCCTCCCAAAGCTTCCTTAAACTTCTGAAATGCCTGCTCATATGCTGGGATCCACACTACCTTATCTGGCCTGTTCTTCCTTGTCATATCTGTGAGGGGAGCAGCTATTGTCCTATAATTAGGAACAAACTTTCTGTAGTACCCTGCTGTCCCAAAGAATGCTCTCACCTGCTTTTTGGTAACAGGTGCAGGCCATGCCTGAATGGCTTCCACTTTACAGGTTCTGGCCTTATCTTACCACTCCCAACTCTATGTCCTAGGTAGGAGACATCTGCCATACCCACCTGGCATTTGCTCAGCTTAATGGTCAACCCTGCCCTGTGTAGTATTCCCAGCACCTCCCTGACATGCTGAAGGTACTCTTGCCAGGAATGGCTGTAGAGAGCAATATCATCCATGTAAGCAAGAGCAAACCCTCCTGCTCCTGCTAAGATATGATCTACCAGCCTCTGGAAAGTCACTGGGGCATTCTTCATCCCAAAAGGCATCTTTGTGAACTCATACAAGCCAAAAGGAGTCACAAATGCTGACTTCTCTCTAGTACTGGGAGTCAAAGGCACCTGCCAGTAACCCTTGGTAAGATCAATGGTTGTAAGATACTTAGCTCCACCCAGCTGCTCTAGGCCCTCATCTGTCCTAGGCATGGGGTAAGCATCTGCCTCTGTGTGACTATTTAATTTCCTGTAATCCACACAAACCTGGTGCTGCTGTCCTTCTTTGGCACCAGTACCACTGGGGAGGCCCAGGGACTGTTGGATTCCTGAATCACCCCTAGTTCCAACATCTCCTGCACTTCTTCCCTCAGAGTCTGTTTGACTTTCTCAGGCACCCTATAAGGTGCCTGTCTGGTAGGCCTTTAGGGTGATGTATCTACCCGGTGCTGCACCAGGTGGGTGCTCCCTGGTTTCCCGGTGAACATGCCCCCGAACTCCTGGAACACTGCTCAGATTTCTCAATCCTGGGTAGGAGATAGCTGCTGAGACATTGCTACCCCTTTCACCAAGGTGTCAGCCCGAGCCTCACTGAGGAGATCAGTCACAAGATCTCTCTCAGACTCCTGCTGCAATCCACTGCAAATGCTCAGCACAAGAGCCTCCCTATCATGGTAAGGTTACATCATGTTAATAGAGTGGCCTATTACGATAACCTCTATAAATATGCAATGTACTCCAGAGCCTACTTCTCTACACAAACCAGCCATGGGTTTGTTTGTTTGTGTCTTTTGGCTTTTTCCCGGTTAGGGGTCGCCACAGAGGAACTCCGGTCCGCTAATGATTGGCAGTAGAGTTTTACGTGCTGGCTTGCCAGGCCTAATGCACAACCTTCAATGAAGGAACGCCCATTCACACATGTCGCCACACAGAAGACGGTCTAACTGAGAATCAAATGGGCAACTTCTAACTGTGAGGCGACAACGCTACCGCAGCACCACCACCGCAGTACACAAACCAGCCACGGGTAAAGGTTTTTAAAATATTTAATAATAAATAATTAAAACACAAGACAATACTACTACACCACAGAGATATCTAAGAGTTTAGAGATCACACAGAAACTTAAAATAATACAGTAGGACAGGTCTGATGTCAAAGAAAAACACAATCTAACATTCTAATCTTTAGCTAATCTTAAGAGAAAACACTGTCCTATAATCTTACTTACATACATAAAGCATAAGTAGTGCTGGGTTAGATGTTCAAGATCAAAATGCTTCCCTGTCTCTCACTCAACAATAGATTTAAACACTTAACCAACAGCTCTCTAAGTTCCTCCCAAATTACATAATTTTGACACTTAGTCTGGAGTTCCCAGGCCACAAACTGCATTATTTCACAAGCTTACACCTGCTCAGGAGACTACAACAATAAAAGGCATTTCACATATACACTCTAGCAGAAACCAGAGCAATAAAGCACCTTCTGCATGTAAATTCTGGCCCTTAACTTTAACCTTAAAACAATGGGCATGAAACCTTCATCCAGACTCACTGGAGCCGACTTGTAAAACATCAAAGAGATTCATAAGATCTTTTCAACTTCAAAAGACACATTTGAAATGCTTGGCTTAGTTTTCTTTACAGCAGATGGCATTGTTGCAACAATCTTGAAGTTCACATTTTACAGTGTTTTCTTTCATTTAAAAACACAAGCCTGTATTTTATTTTACATTTATTTATGCAATTGATAGAATTATGTATCAAATTCTATTTGACTAGGCTGGCAGCCTTTCCCCATCTTCCGCCAATCTTCACAAGGGGTATTATTCTTCAGACATATACTTTTATAAGAGACCTGGGTACGTATAAGGACACCACTATCTCTTATTTTATCGTGTTTCCACCATATACAGAAAGTTTTGCAATGTGGCCCAATTCATTTCCAAGGGAATATCTTCAGACAGTCACCTTAAGCATTCACTGATATAATATAGACCTGTGTTATCCATATTAAATTGCATTTCATATAATGCAATATAGTTTAGTATAAAGTCAAGATCTTTGTATTCTTATGCACCAAGTTGCTATCCTTTTTCATATCTTGTTAATATCTTCTGGTAATCCAGTGGCTGACATACTTCCATCTCTTAAGAATTACTTTCCAATCACTTGTAGTCTACAGACTGGTATCCAGTAGACTCTTTCTGGATTATTTACTGCTCCTGGGCATTAAAGGCAGAGCAGTTGAGGAAACTCGAGATGATGGAGATGAGATGCCTGAGATGGGTGGTATGTTGTAAACTGTGGGATGGAGAAAAAAATGAGGACATCAGAGCAGAAGCCAAAGTAGAACCAATTTCAGAAAAGGTCAAAGAGAACAAACTACTGTTGTTCAGACACATGTGCATGAAAGCAGAAGATATTTTAGTGAAGAACATTTGGGTGAGACAGGAAGAAGGTGAGCTGAAATGAGGGCATCCAGCAACAAGATGGATTAAGTGTGTGAGAGAAGACCAGCGACAGTCTAGCATGACTGTTAAAGGCTATAGAAGAGTGGCATTGACTTGACAGATGGTGACAGTTGATATGACACTCTGAGCCCATGCAAAAATGGGGAAAAATAAGAGGTTAAGTGATAATTATGACTATGATTCTAAACGTCATTGGTAGCAAACACACCTTCTGTCTGGAAATGCCTTGATGATTTATGTCTTCATAAAGCAAGAGAAATGTTCAAATTCTATTCATGGGCTTTGCAATAAGTTTATGCTGAAAAATAAATTTAGGGCTACAAGCGCTTTGGTATATTCAAATGTTGATGTCAGCAGATCAAATTCAACCTAGAATTCTTACTTCTTGCTTTAAAGGCATAGCATTTGACTGCCTTGGTCAAATATAGTCAGTTTGCTCACTGTTTACTCTGAGTTCTTGAAGTTTTAGACTTGCTTCAGCCTTTACTTACAGTTATCGTATGTTTTCTTCCCAGTTGTCTGACCTTTATACTCAAATTATGGAGCCAGCATTTGATGTAGGTTTGGGATAGCAGCAGTCTTCAGCATTCTCTAGGTCAGGATTTTGGAACATTGTTTCCTTTGTTCCAGTACTCTTTTGAGATGACTCTTTATTCTGTGAGTGTTCCCTCAGTGTTTCCTTTGTTCCAGTACTCTTTTGAGATGACTCTTTATTCTGTGAGTGTTCCCTCAGTGTTTCCTTTGTTCCAGTACTCTTTTGAGATGACTCTTTATTCTGTGAGTGTTCCCTCAGTGTTTCCTTTGTTCCAGTACTCTTTTGAGATGACTCTTTATTCTGTGAGTGTTCCCTCAGTGTTTCCTTTGTTCCAGTACTCTTTTGAGATGACTCTTTATTCTGTGAGTGTTCCCTCAGTGTTTCCTTTGTTCCAGTACTCTTTTGAGATGACTCTTTATTCTGTGAGTGTTCCCTCAGTGTTTCCTTTGTTCCAGTACTCTTTTGAGATGACTCTTTATTCTGTGAGTGTTCCCTCAGTGTTTCCTTTGTTCCAGTACTCTTTTGAGATGACTCTTTATTCTGTGAGTGTTCCCTCAGTGTTTCCTTTGTTCCAGTACTCTTTTGAGATGACTCTTTATTCTGTGAGTGTTCCCTCAGTGTTTCCTTTGTTCCAGTACTCTTTTGAGATGACTCTTTATTCTGTGAGTGTTCCCTCAGTGTTTCCTTTGTTCCAGTACTCTTTTGAGATGACTCTTTATTCTGTGAGTGTTCCCTCAGTGTTTCCTTTGTTCCAGTACTCTTTTGAGATGACTCTTTATTCTGTGAGTGTTCCCTCAGTGTTTCCTTTGTTCCAGTACTCTTTTGAGATGACTCTTTATTCTGTGAGTGTTCCCTCAGTGTTTCCTTTGTTCCAGTACTCTTTTGAGATGACTCTTTATTCTGTGAGTGTTCCCTCAGTGTTTCCTTTGTTCCAGTACTCTTTTGAGATGACTCTTTATTCTGTGAGTGTTCCCTCAGTGTTTCCTTTGTTCCAGTACTCTTTTGAGATGACTCTTTATTCTGTGAGTGTTCCCTCAGTGTTTCCTTTGTTCCAGTACTCTTTTGAGATGACTCTTTATTCTGTGAGTGTTCCCTCAGTGTTTCCTTTGTTCCAGTACTCTTTTGAGATGACTCTTTATTCTGTGAGTGTTCCCTCAGTGTTTCCTTTGTTCCAGTACTCTTTTGAGATGACTCTTTATTCTGTGAGTGTTCCCTCAGTGTTTCCTTTGTTCCAGTACTCTTTTGAGATGACTCTTTATTCTGTGAGTGTTCCCTCAGTGTTTCCTTTGTTCCAGTACTCTTTTGAGATGACTCTTTATTCTGTGAGTGTTCCCTCAGTGTTTCCTTTGTTCCAGTACTCTTTTGAGATGACTCTTTATTCTGTGAGTGTTCCCTCAGTGTTTCCTTTGTTCCAGTACTCTTTTGAGATGACTCTTTATTCTGTGAGTGTTCCCTCAGTGTTTCCTTTGTTCCAGTACTCTTTTGAGATGACTCTTTATTCTGTGAGTGTTCCCTCAGTGTTTCCTTTGTTCCAGTACTCTTTTGAGATGACTCTTTATTCTGTGAGTGTTCCCTCAGTGTTTCCTTTGTTCCAGTACTCTTTTGAGATGACTCTTTATTCTGTGAGTGTTCCCTCAGTGTTTCCTTTGTTCCAGTACTCTTTTGAGATGACTCTTTATTCTGTGAGTGTTCCCTCAGTGTTTCCTTTGTTCCAGTACTCTTTTGAGATGACTCTTTATTCTGTGAGTGTTCCCTCAGTGTTTCCTTTGTTCCAGTACTCTTTTGAGATGACTCTTTATTCTGTGAGTGTTCCCTCAGTGTTTCCTTTGTTCCAGTACTCTTTTGAGATGACTCTTTATTCTGTGAGTGTTCCCTCAGTGTTTCCTTTGTTCCAGTACTCTTTTGAGATGACTCTTTATTCTGTGAGTGTTCCCTCAGTGTTTCCTTTGTTCCAGTACTCTTTTGAGATGACTCTTTATTCTGTGAGTGTTCCCTCAGTGTTTCCTTTGTTCCAGTACTCTTTTGAGATGACTCTTTATTCTGTGAGTGTTCCCTCAGTGTTTCCTTTGTTCCAGTACTCTTTTGAGATGACTCTTTATTCTGTGAGTGTTCCCTCAGTGTTTCCTTTGTTCCAGTACTCTTTTGAGATGACTCTTTATTCTGTGAGTGTTCCCTCAGTGTTTCCTTTGTTCCAGTACTCTTTTGAGATGACTCTTTATTCTGTGAGTGTGCCTCAGTGTTTCCTTTGTTCCAGTACTCTTTTGAGATGACTCTTTATTCTGTGAGTGTTCCCTCAGTGTTTCCTTTGTTCCAGTACTCTTTTGAGATGACTCTTTATTCTGTGAGTGTTCCCTCAGTGTTTCCTTTGTTCCAGTACTCTTTTGAGATGACTCTTTATTCTGTGAGTGTTCCCTCAGTGTTTCCTTTGTTCCAGTACTCTTTTGAGATGACTCTTTATTCTGTGAGTGTTCCCTCAGTGTTTCCTTTGTTCCAGTACTCTTTTGAGATGACTCTTTATTCTGTGAGTGTTCCCTCAGTGTTTCCTTTGTTCCAGTACTCTTTTGAGATGACTCTTTATTCTGTGAGTGTTCCCTCAGTGTTTCCTTTGTTCCAGTACTCTTTTGAGATGACTCTTTATTCTGTGAGTGTTCCCTCAGTGTTTCCTTTGTTCCAGTACTCTTTTGAGATGACTCTTTATTCTGTGAGTGTTCCCTCAGTGTTTCCTTTGTTCCAGTACTCTTTTGAGATGACTCTTTATTCTGTGAGTGTTCCCTCAGTGTTTCCTTTGTTCCAGTACTCTTTTGAGATGACTCTTTATTCTGTGAGTGTTCCCTCAGTGTTTCCTTTGTTCCAGTACTCTTTTGAGATGACTCTTTATTCTGTGAGTGTTCCCTCAGTGTTTCCTTTGTTCCAGTACTCTTTTGAGATGACTCTTTATTCTGTGAGTGTTCCCTCAGTGTTTCCTTTGTTCCAGTACTCTTTTGAGATGACTCTTTATTCTGTGAGTGTTCCCTCAGTGTTTCCTTTGTTCCAGTACTCTTTTGAGATGACTCTTTATTCTGTGAGTGTTCCCTCAGTGTTTCCTTTGTTCCAGTACTCTTTTGAGATGACTCTTTATTCTGTGAGTGTTCCCTCAGTGTTTCCTTTGTTCCAGTACTCTTTTGAGATGACTCTTTATTCTGTGAGTGTTCCCTCAGTGTTTCCTTTGTTCCAGTACTCTTTTGAGATGACTCTTTATTCTGTGAGTGTTCCCTCAGTGTTTCCTTTGTTCCAGTACTCTTTTGAGATGACTCTTTATTCTGTGAGTGTTCCCTCAGTGTTTCCTTTGTTCCAGTACTCTTTTGAGATGACTCTTTATTCTGTGAGTGTTCCCTCAGTGTTTCCTTTGTTCCAGTACTCTTTTGAGATGACTCTTTATTCTGTGAGTGTTCCCTCAGTGTTTCCTTTGTTCCAGTACTCTTTTGAGATGACTCTTTATTCTGTGAGTGTTCCCTCAGTGTTTCCTTTGTTCCAGTACTCTTTTGAGATGACTCTTTATTCTGTGAGTGTTCCCTCAGTGTTTCCTTTGTTCCAGTACTCTTTTGAGATGACTCTTTATTCTGTGAGTGTTCCCTCAGTGTTTCCTTTGTTCCAGTACTCTTTTGAGATGACTCTTTATTCTGTGAGTGTTCCCTCAGTGTTTCCTTTGTTCCAGTACTCTTTTGAGATGACTCTTTATTCTGTGAGTGTTCCCTCAGTGTTTCCTTTGTTCCAGTACTCTTTTGAGATGACTCTTTATTCTGTGAGTGTTCCCTCAGTGTTTCCTTTGTTCCAGTACTCTTTTGAGATGACTCTTTATTCTGTGAGTGTTCCCTCAGTGTTTCCTTTGTTCCAGTACTCTTTTGAGATGACTCTTTATTCTGTGAGTGTTCCCTCAGTGTTTCCTTTGTTCCAGTACTCTTTTGAGATGACTCTTTATTCTGTGAGTGTTCCCTCAGTGTTTCCTTTGTTCCAGTACTCTTTTGAGATGACTCTTTATTCTGTGAGTGTTCCCTCAGTGTTTCCTTTGTTCCAGTACTCTTTTGAGATGACTCTTTATTCTGTGAGTGTTCCCTCAGTGTTTCCTTTGTTCCAGTACTCTTTTGAGATGACTCTTTATTCTGTGAGTGTTCCCTCAGTGTTTCCTTTGTTCCAGTACTCTTTTGAGATGACTCTTTATTCTGTGAGTGTTCCCTCAGTGTTTCCTTTGTTCCAGTACTCTTTTGAGATGACTCTTTATTCTGTGAGTGTTCCCTCAGTGTTTCCTTTGTTCCAGTACTCTTTTGAGATGACTCTTTATTCTGTGAGTGTTCCCTCAGTGTTTCCTTTGTTCCAGTACTCTTTTGAGATGACTCTTTATTCTGTGAGTGTTCCCTCAGTGTTTCCTTTGTTCCAGTACTCTTTTGAGATGACTCTTTATTCTGTGAGTGTTCCCTCAGTGTTTCCTTTGTTCCAGTACTCTTTTGAGATGACTCTTTATTCTGTGAGTGTTCCCTCAGTGTTTCCTTTGTTCCAGTACTCTTTTGAGATGACTCTTTATTCTGTGAGTGTTTCCTCAGTGTTTCCTTTGTTCCAGTACTCTTTTGAGATGACTCTTTATTCTGTGAGTGTTCCCTCAGTGTTTCCTTTGTTCCAGTACTCTTTTGAGATGACTCTTTATTCTGTGAGTGTTCCCTCAGTGTTTCCTTTGTTCCAGTACTCTTTTGAGATGACTCTTTATTCTGTGAGTGTTCCCTCAGTGTTTCCTTTGTTCCAGTACTCTTTTGAGATGACTCTTTATTCTGTGAGTGTTCCCTCAGTGTTTCCTTTGTTCCAGTACTCTTTTGAGATGACTCTTTATTCTGTGAGTGTTCCCTCAGTGTTTCCTTTGTTCCAGTACTCTTTTGAGATGACTCTTTATTCTGTGAGTGTTCCCTCAGTGTTTCCTTTGTTCCAGTACTCTTTTGAGATGACTCTTTATTCTGTGAGTGTTCCCTCAGTGTTTCCTTTGTTCCAGTACTCTTTTGAGATGACTCTTTATTCTGTGAGTGTTTCCTCAGTGTTTCCTTTGTTCCAGTACTCTTTTGAGATGACTCTTTATTCTGTGAGTGTTCCCTCAGTGTTTCCTTTGTTCCAGTACTCTTTTGAGATGACTCTTTATTCTGTGAGTGTTCCCTCAGTGTTTCCTTTGTTCCAGTACTCTTTTGAGATGACTCTTTATTCTGTGAGTGTTCCCTCAGTGTTTCCTTTGTTCCAGTACTCTTTTGAGATGACTCTTTATTCTGTGAGTGTTCCCTCAGTGTTTCCTTTGTTCCAGTACTCTTTTGAGATGACTCTTTATTCTGTGAGTGTTCCCTCAGTGTTTCCTTTGTTCCAGTACTCTTTTGAGATGACTCTTTATTCTGTGAGTGTTCCCTCAGTGTTTCCTTTGTTCCAGTACTCTTTTGAGATGACTCTTTATTCTGTGAGTGTTCCCTCAGTGTTTCCTTTGTTCCAGTACTCTTTTGAGATGACTCTTTATTCTGTGAGTGTTCCCTCAGTGTTTCCTTTGTTCCAGTACTCTTTTGAGATGACTCTTTATTCTGTGAGTGTTCCCTCAGTGTTTCCTTTGTTCCAGTACTCTTTTGAGATGACTCTTTATTCTGTGAGTGTTCCCTCAGTGTTTCCTTTGTTCCAGTACTCTTTTGAGATGACTCTTTATTCTGTGAGTGTTCCCTCAGTGTTTCCTTTGTTCCAGTACTCTTTTGAGATGACTCTTTATTCTGTGAGTGTTCCCTCAGTGTTTCCTTTGTTCCAGTACTCTTTTGAGATGACTCTTTATTCTGTGAGTGTTCCCTCAGTGTTTCCTTTGTTCCAGTACTCTTTTGAGATGACTCTTTATTCTGTGAGTGTTCCCTCAGTGTTTCCTTTGTTCCAGTACTCTTTTGAGATGACTCTTTATTCTGTGAGTGTTCCCTCAGTGTTTCCTTTGTTCCAGTACTCTTTTGAGATGACTCTTTATTCTGTGAGTGTTCCCTCAGTGTTTCCTTTGTTCCAGTACTCTTTTGAGATGACTCTTTATTCTGTGAGTGTTCCCTCAGTGTTTCCTTTGTTCCAGTACTCTTTTGAGATGACTCTTTATTCTGTGAGTGTTCCCTCAGTGTTTCCTTTGTTCCAGTACTCTTTTGAGATGACTCTTTATTCTGTGAGTGTTCCCTCAGTGTTTCCTTTGTTCCAGTACTCTTTTGAGATGACTCTTTATTCTGTGAGTGTTCCCTCAGTGTTTCCTTTGTTCCAGTACTCTTTTGAGATGACTCTTTATTCTGTGAGTGTTCCCTCAGTGTTTCCTTTGTTCCAGTACTCTTTTGAGATGACTCTTTATTCTGTGAGTGTTCCCTCAGTGTTTCCTTTGTTCCAGTACTCTTTTGAGATGACTCTTTATTCTGTGAGTGTTCCCTCAGTGTTTCCTTTGTTCCAGTACTCTTTTGAGATGACTCTTTATTCTGTGAGTGTTCCCTCAGTGTTTCCTTTGTTCCAGTACTCTTTTGAGATGACTCTTTATTCTGTGAGTGTTCCCTCAGTGTTTCCTTTGTTCCAGTACTCTTTTGAGATGACTCTTTATTCTGTGAGTGTTCCCTCAGTGTTTCCTTTGTTCCAGTACTCTTTTGAGATGACTCTTTATTCTGTGAGTGTTCCCTCAGTGTTTCCTTTGTTCCAGTACTCTTTTGAGATGACTCTTTATTCTGTGAGTGTTCCCTCAGTGTTTCCTTTGTTCCAGTACTCTTTTGAGATGACTCTTTATTCTGTGAGTGTTCCCTCAGTGTTTCCTTTGTTCCAGTACTCTTTTGAGATGACTCTTTATTCTGTGAGTGTTCCCTCAGTGTTTCCTTTGTTCCAGTACTCTTTTGAGATGACTCTTTATTCTGTGAGTGTTCCCTCAGTGTTTCCTTTGTTCCAGTACTCTTTTGAGATGACTCTTTATTCTGTGAGTGTTCCCTCAGTGTTTCCTTTGTTCCAGTACTCTTTTGAGATGACTCTTTATTCTGTGAGTGTTCCCTCAGTGTTTCCTTTGTTCCAGTACTCTTTTGAGATGACTCTTTATTCTGTGAGTGTTCCCTCAGTGTTTCCTTTGTTCCAGTACTCTTTTGAGATGACTCTTTATTCTGTGAGTGTTCCCTCAGTGTTTCCTTTGTTCCAGTACTCTTTTGAGATGACTCTTTATTCTGTGAGTGTTCCCTCAGTGTTTCCTTTGTTCCAGTACTCTTTTGAGATGACTCTTTATTCTGTGAGTGTTCCCTCAGTGTTTCCTTTGTTCCAGTACTCTTTTGAGATGACTCTTTATTCTGTGAGTGTTCCCTCAGTGTTTCCTTTGTTCCAGTACTCTTTTGAGATGACTCTTTATTCTGTGAGTGTTCCCTCAGTGTTTCCTTTGTTCCAGTACTCTTTTGAGATGACTCTTTATTCTGTGAGTGTTCCCTCAGTGTTTCCTTTGTTCCAGTACTCTTTTGAGATGACTCTTTATTCTGTGAGTGTTCCCTCAGTGTTTCCTTTGTTCCAGTACTCTTTTGAGATGACTCTTTATTCTGTGAGTGTTCCCTCAGTGTTTCCTTTGTTCCAGTACTCTTTTGAGATGACTCTTTATTCTGTGAGTGTTCCCTCAGTGTTTCCTTTGTTCCAGTACTCTTTTGAGATGACTCTTTATTCTGTGAGTGTTCCCTCAGTGTTTCCTTTGTTCCAGTACTCTTTTGAGATGACTCTTTATTCTGTGAGTGTTCCCTCAGTGTTTCCTTTGTTCCAGTACTCTTTTGAGATGACTCTTTATTCTGTGAGTGTTCCCTCAGTGTTTCCTTTGTTCCAGTACTCTTTTGAGATGACTCTTTATTCTGTGAGTGTTCCCTCAGTGTTTCCTTTGTTCCAGTACTCTTTTGAGATGACTCTTTATTCTGTGAGTGTTCCCTCAGTGTTTCCTTTGTTCCAGTACTCTTTTGAGATGACTCTTTATTCTGTGAGTGTTCCCTCAGTGTTTCCTTTGTTCCAGTACTCTTTTGAGATGACTCTTTATTCTGTGAGTGTTCCCTCAGTGTTTCCTTTGTTCCAGTACTCTTTTGAGATGACTCTTTATTCTGTGAGTGTTCCCTCAGTGTTTCCTTTGTTCCAGTACTCTTTTGAGATGACTCTTTATTCTGTGAGTGTTCCCTCAGTGTTTCCTTTGTTCCAGTACTCTTTTGAGATGACTCTTTATTCTGTGAGTGTTCCCTCAGTGTTTCCTTTGTTCCAGTACTCTTTTGAGATGACTCTTTATTCTGTGAGTGTTCCCTCAGTGTTTCCTTTGTTCCAGTACTCTTTTGAGATGACTCTTTATTCTGTGAGTGTTCCCTCAGTGTTTCCTTTGTTCCAGTACTCTTTTGAGATGACTCTTTATTCTGTGTGAGTGTTCCCTCAGTGTTTCCTTTGTTCCAGTACTCTTTTGAGATGACTCTTTATTCTGTGAGTGTTCCCTCAGTGTTTCCTTTGTTCCAGTACTCTTTTGAGATGACTCTTTATTCTGTGAGTGTTCCCTCAGTGTTTCCTTTGTTCCAGTACTCTTTTGAGATGACTCTTTATTCTGTGAGTGTTCCCTCAGTGTTTCCTTTGTTCCAGTACTCTTTTGAGATGACTCTTTATTCTGTGAGTGTTCCCTCAGTGTTTCCTTTGTTCCAGTACTCTTTTGAGATGACTCTTTATTCTGTGAGTGTTCCCTCAGTGTTTCCTTTGTTCCAGTACTCTTTTGAGATGACTCTTTATTCTGTGAGTGTTCCCTCAGTGTTTCCTTTGTTCCAGTACTCTTTTGAGATGACTCTTTATTCTGTGAGTGTTCCCTCAGTGTTTCCTTTGTTCCAGTACTCTTTTGAGATGACTCTTTATTCTGTGAGTGTTCCCTCAGTGTTTCCTTTGTTCCAGTACTCTTTTGAGATGACTCTTTATTCTGTGAGTGTTCCCTCAGTGTTTCCTTTGTTCCAGTACTCTTTTGAGATGACTCTTTATTCTGTGAGTGTTCCCTCAGTGTTTCCTTTGTTCCAGTACTCTTTTGAGATGACTCTTTATTCTGTGAGTGTTCCCTCAGTGTTTCCTTTGTTCCAGTACTCTTTTGAGATGACTCTTTATTCTGTGAGTGTTCCCTCAGTGTTTCCTTTGTTCCAGTACTCTTTTGAGATGACTCTTTATTCTGTGAGTGTTCCCTCAGTGTTTCCTTTGTTCCAGTACTCTTTTGAGTTGACTGTTTGCTCTGTGAGTGGTCCTTCAACTTAATATGATACTTTCAGGCCTTGCTTTCCTGATGACACAGAAATGCATCCTAGAAATGTTTTCTGCCTCCATTCATTGTGTTCTGCTTCTACTTTCTTTTAAATTTACCTGTGTCTTGAGGTGCTTTGTTTTTCTTACCACTGTTCATTGGATTTGTAAGTGAATTGTTCTTTGGAGTTTTGGATGGTTTTAGTTGCACACCTGTAACATTCAACAGGTTTTATCAGATGTTTAAACTATATTTTGAAAGAGATGTAGTGGAATTATAATCCTTAGCAACATTGGGCTGCATACCATGGACTTGGTGTAACAGGCTATTTTATCTTTTTGTGTGACCTTGGTCTTAGGTTTTTTGGCTGTTATGTGCATATCATCTATCCACTTTTTTTCTGTATTTCACAGTACAAACTCATTATTTTGGAGAGCCTTCTATAATTTTTGGACTTTGCATATTCTATATCTTTGTGTTTGAATATTTCTGAATCTATATGTTTTTATTCTATATACCATTGCTTGTTATATGATGCTGTTTGTTCTGCAAAGTCATTATTATATTAGTCAGAGTTTACTAGCTTTGTCTGTATTAATGTTGTGTCTGCTAATAGATTTCTGATGTCTCTTACCTCAAACTCAAAATATTAAGAAGTACGGGAAAAAGCTGAATAATACAGATACCAGAATGCCATCATTCTAGTAATAAAATATGTTGAAAATCATCTGTTACCATAGTGTAGGAGTTAGGGATAGGGCTATAGCTAGCATTGTGGTTACGTCTGGAGTTAATCTTAGAATTGGGTCCAGGTTTAGTCATTGGATTAGTGAACATAAGTAAGGGTAGTGAAGATTATGAGGGGGGCTTCGCAAGTTCCCACACTAACATGCCTACAAGCCTTCAGGTACATCACATAGAAACAGAATAGTCTTTCCCCACATGTTCTCATTTCTAAACATAGTTAAAAGAATTGAAGTTCCTTTTCATCCTTATATACATCATACAATGTATGGGAGTTAATTTGCAAAATATGAAATGAGAATTTATGATAGAATATGTAGACAAAGAAAACTCAGCTGTGCAACATAACCATTAAGTCACTTTTGTTTCTGCTCAGAGTTATGGACTCTCTTCTTACAGGACAAGTGACTTATTAGCTTCATTCACACTACAAAAGATATTGCTGGTCTACTGTGGCTTATATCTTATTTCTTTACAGCAGAATTATGTGATGCATACGCATGCCACTGGCGAAAAGTTTGAAGTCAGTTGTATTAATAATGTCTGAAATCTTATTATATTATACTAAATGAAAGATGTTTCATTGATCAGTTAATGTATTTATTGATTACTATGTTGCAATGTGATGTTAAGCTCACGTTATTGACTAATACTTTAGTCAGTAAAAATCATCGATTAATCACTGCATAGATGGAAGGCTGACTTTATTTTTTACTTCTATCTCTTTTAAAATCTCTCGCCTAGTTTCACAAAAATATGCTTCTGTATGTTATTGCATGAACTATGCACTGCTACTGTCCATTGCATTTTATACATTTAATATATTTGTAGGTAATTATTAATAAGATGTAAGCATACATTTTTAACGCACAAAATATGGCCATCATTTTTTTAAATTTAGTGTTCTTTATTTCCACCCGCAGCATTAGTGAAGGAAGTCGAAATGTGGCACAGTCTGTTGCTCTGCAGAAACGTCTGTCTCTGTCAGGAATTAGCATCTTGGATAAACTTATCAAAACCTGCCCAGTCTGGCTGCAGCTTCACACAAGTATGGAGAAAATCTATGCTATACTGAAGGATGAACCCGCTGGGGTAAGTCATGACCTGCAAATAACTCCTAACAGTTAAAATATATTCAGACAGGACGTTAATGAATAACGCTTCATTCCAGTGAAAGAATATATCTGAATGTCTGTAACCTGCCGACCCTAATGTACACAAGAAGTTGCTGTTCTCTTTGCCTAGTCGTTTTAAGATTCCTTACAAGAATCAAGTATTACAAATGTAATCATACCTTTGGGACAACAGCTCTAAAGACTAGATAATTGATTGTTTCATGCATACACAGATACACCACAGAATCTGAAATTGAACATAATCAGACTGCATCCTGTATATGTAAGGATGGGTTAACATGCATTTGATGTCAGTGCAGAGATTCAATATTCATGTCTTCTGTTTTACAGTACCAGAGTTCAGTCCTCCTCTACATCTACTATCTCATTGAAATAGGTTCATAGGTTCATAGGTAGGTACTAGGCTATCTGCTCGAAGGGATTTATAAGCCTTGACAGAAAGTGTTGGCTTTCTTTGCCCCCGCAGATTAGTTCCCTGTGCCTCTGTCCAGCAGAGCCATTGAAGTGAGCCCCAGGGTATACTTTCTGTTTCCCATCCACTCGTCAAGGTTTCTCTTGAAGAGGGTTAGTGAGGAGCTCTGCCTAATGTAGATTGGAGTCCTGTTAGAGAGCATGGGAAGTCTCTGGGACAGGAATCTATCCCTCCAGCACGTCCTATTTATTGTTATGGTGAGGTTTAGATCCCTAGAGTGTGTAGCTCAAGGGGATATGGTTTTCTTTAGGTAGAGCATGTCCATCAATTCTGGGTTGGACATAGCCTTGTATGTCAGGCAGAGATCACCTCTGAGTAGACAGTATGCAACTGAGTACAGCTGGACTTTCTTCAGTCGAGCTGCATAGGGCATCTGTTTGAGACCAGTGATCCTCTTGGTGAGGTACTTCTGTGGTCTTTCCAGCTGTTGCAGGTGTCTTGTAAGGTACATCCCAAATGGTGTGTTGTACTCTATGATGGGTCTGATGAGTGACACGTAGAGGGGCACAATGACCTCCTTTGATCTTGATGCAAACCCTTTTGTGATTAGGTGGGCCACATAGAAGGATTTTCTAACCACTTTGGCAATGTGATTATCAAAGAAGAGGTTACTATCTACTTGGGTCCCCAAATCCCTTATTACGTCTTCCATATTTAGAGGGCTACCACATATGTGGTAGTTTGTGGGTACTATGTTTTTTCCAACTGGGATGACTATACACTTTTTGGCATTTAGCTTGAGGCCATGGTTTTGACACCAGGTATCTGTCTCAGTGAGACCGTTTTGGAGGATGTCTGTGTCAGCCGGAGAGTCAATTATAGCCCCTAGTTTGCAGTTGTCTGCGGACTTGGTCAGCCATGGTTCTCCTGTGCTTGCCTGTACCTCTGAGAAATATATGCCGAACAGGAGGAGTCCTAGGACTGATCCCTGGGGAATGCCACTTGTAACTGGTTTAGAGTCAGACCTAGCTCCCACAACTTTTACCATGTCGGTACTGTCCATGAGCCAGTTAGCAACCCATCTCGTGACATAGGGGTTTATGTTCAGGCTGGTGAGCTTGTCTATAATACCTAAATGGGGAATGGTGTTGAAGGCCTTTATGAGGTCTAGGTAGGCTGTGTAGACCACCTTTCCCTTGTCTATAGCCTTGGTAACTTTCTCAAAAATGTCCACCAGGTTTAGGAGACATGATCTGCCCTTAACAAAGCCGAACTGGGTAGGGTCCAGGAGGTTCCCAATGTCTCTGTTAATGAGATCCATGATGATGCGCTCCATTGCCTTGCAAATCAAGCTAGTCAGGCTTATAGGGCGATAGTTCCCGGGGTCTGTTGTGGCTCCACCTTTGTGGAGTGGAGTAACTGTTGCTGTGCACCACTCTATGGGCATGCAGCCTGTGGAGAGGCTGAGAAATGTTCACATTGTCCCTGTAACTGTGTGTATGGTTCTTATGTGCAGTAGTTTCTTCACTTTCTATAACTTGCTGTTGCTTGGTTGCTGTGTACTGCCCTTATATATCACCTTAGGCTTGCCCTTATAGCCCAACTCACAATTGAAAAGGGTTCAACATGGACCAGTCCATTTATCTGGTTAAAAAATAAATCCACATTACAATATATTAAAAAGTTTTTATTGTTGTTCAAGTCTACTGCACTTGCATTATGTTGCAGTATCAAATGCAAATACAGTAGTTTTAGTGATGCAACAGAGTACCACGATCATCATCCTTATCCACAAACTCAGGAGGCTCCTGCCATTTTATGGACTTTAGAAATGCCATCAGTTAAATTGGAGATCCCTAAACTGCAGGTACATATACATATAATGGTTAAGTGGCAGTGTACCTACACTAAACAATGATGCATTGTACTGTCTAGAAATGCTTCCCTGCCTTGTGCCAATTGTTTGCAGGGATAGGGTCTGGTTTCACCATGACACTGAACCGGATGAGTATATAAGCAAGCAGTTCTTCATTTCAATCTGTCAGTGCTTTCTCTGAGGACAGTGATCACAAAAGTCAACAAAGGCACACAGCAAGTAGTACAGCTGGAGTTTGATATTCAGATAATCTTTTTTATTATTATTATTATTTATTCACCTTCAACATAAAACAATATTTACAAGAGAGGAAGAATTATGATTGGAGATAATGTTAAATAAACATATCAATACATATAATTTAGTACACAGTTTTCTTCTTTAGTTTCCAGTATATGTTATAGTTAAAGTTTCTGAACTATTCCAGCATTCACATTCACATTACTACTTGTAGATCTCAATGTAACTTTCTGTCTTTCACATAGAGCAGCAAACACTAAAATTTGCTTAAACTGTAATATGCAGCCAGGTGTCCATTTTTTGTGATTAATTTTCAAGCTACAGCTAATAAATTATAGAATATTGTTTGCTTATTATTGTCTGGGGAACATGTACATTTATGAACATAGTTACTCTTTCTAACGTACAATTATCAGACCACAAACCTTTCAAGAAATTCCCAATATCTTCCCAAAAGGAGGCAATTTTATCACAGTCAACAAATATATGCACACAGACAGCTTTAATTGTTTTACTACATTTCTAGGATATTAAGATGTTAGTTTTTAAACTTATCAGTCTTGTGTGGGGTGATAAAAATCCTATGCAGATATTTGCACCTATACTTTTTCCAGTATAAACTTGATGTTTGATTTCAGCACTAAACCTATTTTGTCATCACTTACTAAATCATTTATATTACTTGCTACAAGAAAATTATAATTTATATCAAAATTATTATTATTATTATTACTAGATAAATTTGTTATTTACTTTAGATAAGCCTCTTTTGTAAGAGATATCACGTTTGCAAAAAAATGAATACTCATGTATTTTTGTTATAAAACTAATTTCTCCATCATCCTATGATCAAACAGAATTTTTATATGAAATTTTTTATTTTTTTCAGGAAGCCATAGTACATGTGAAATTAATACTTTCTCCATCTAAGTAACAGTTTCTCAGATATCAATGTTACTGACTGAAGTAAATAAAGGATTTTTGGCAATATACATTTTTATTTAATACTTCATTATATTAAAAATGATAAGGGTTCACTTCTAATATTTAATGAGTACTAATCTGCAGTAGCAAATCAAGGGTGGGCTGAAAGGGGTGACTGCCCTGAGTACAAAATGTTAGGGTGGCACAGTTGAGAGGCAGGCTTGCAATTTGCCTAAATGCAGAAAGGTACTTTATTTGGATGTTTTTTTCTTTTTTTACTCTTCACTTGAAAAGTTGGGGGTGCTGTGGACTGGCTGAATTAATGTTTTTTTTTTTTTTTTTTTTTTTTGCTGTTTACTTGAAGGGCTGGGGTGTGTGGATTTGGTGGGTTGTGATTGGTTAAATTACTGTAGGATGACAATCAGTTGGATGATTTTTTTGGTGGATTATTTGGTGGAGCATGATTGGCTGCATTACTCTAGGAAGCAAATCATTTTCTACACTAATATGAAGGTTCAAAGGCATTTTTTACTAGGGGCGTGTGAACTGAGTACTATACTGATGGTTTCCTTTAGTCTGCAGAAATCCCTTTTTTATCTTGAATTGAAGAGTAGAGGGTTTGGTGTGCTAGTTCATGGGACTTGTTTTAAATCTATTTTCCATATTATAATTTTTTTAACAGAAAGTCTATATGACACTCACCTTCAGTAATTCTTCTGTTGTACTCAGTCAGAATAACTTTGATGTTATTGATTTGCTCATTTTGTTGTTTTATAAATCTGCTCATCATATCAATTTGCTGTTTACAATCTTCTACACAGTCATCCATTTTTGTGTCAAGTTTGTCCATTTTAACTGAAATGTCTTGCATACTTGCCATACTGTTTTTACTGCTGACAGTTTACTGATGAAATCTGACAGAAGTATTGTAGTTTTTGAAGAAAATTTTGAAAATGGTTTTCTTCTTAAGCTTTTGATTTATAATTATATTTAAATATAAAGTTCTTCAAAAGTATAATTATTATAATTTGTTACAGAGTAATATGAAGTTACAGAGCTCTTAACTGTTGCTGTTGTCACTCAGGCTTCTCTGCCACAACCCCATATTTAGATAATCTTTATTCCAGTCAGATATATTTACAGCTCCACAGCCAGATCACATTGATATATCTGTCCCACAATGCCCTGTGCCTTCCTCTTTTCTACATTGCCACCTTGAAGGTGGCAAACAATGCAATTTTTAAAAGTGTGTATATATATATATATATATATATATATATATATATATATATATATATATATATATATATCTTCTTCTTTTGGCTGCTCCCGTTAGGGGTAGCCACAGCAGATCAACTGTTTCCATTTCCTCCTGTCCTCTGCATCTTGCTCTGTCACACCAACCACCTGCATATCCTCTCTCACCACATCCATAAACCTTATCTTAGGCCTTCCTCTTTTCCTGTTACCTCGCAGCTTCATCCTTAGCATCTTTTTCCCAATATACTCTGCATCCGTCCTCAGCACATGTCCAAACCAACGTAATCTTGCCTCTCTGACCTTGTTTCCAAACCTTCCAACCTGGGCTGACCCTCTAATATACTTATTCCTAATCCTGTCCATCCTCATCACACCCAATGCAAATCTTAACATCTTCAACTCTGCCACGTCAAGCTCTGACTCCTGCCTTTTTGTCAATGCCACTGTCTCCAACCCGTATAACATAGCTGGTCTCACTACCCTCTTGTAGACCTTCCCTTTTACTCTTACTGGTACTCATCTGTCACAAATTACTCCTGACACGCTTCTCCACCCACTCCATCCTGCCTGTACTGCCTTCTTCACCTCTCTTTCATGCTCACCATTACTCTGAACTGTTGATCCCAAGTACTTAAACTCATATACCTTCGCTACCTCTACTCCCTGCATCCTCACCATTCCTCCATCCTTCCTCTCATTCACACACATATATTCTGTCTTAGTCCTGCTGACCTTCATTTCTCTTCTCTCTAGAGCATATCTCCACTTCTCCAGGGTCTCCTCCACCTGTTCCCTACTCTCACTACAGATCACAATGTCATCTGCAAACATCATAGTCCACGGGGACTCCTGTCTGATCTCATCTGTCAACCTGTCCATCACCATTGCAAATAACAAAGGGCTCAGAGCTGATACTTGATGTAATCCCACCTCCACCTTAAACACATCCATCACTCCCACCACAGACACACACATATATAAATATATATATATATATATATATATATATATATATATATATATTTTTATATATATATATATATATATATTTATATATATATAAATATATATATATTTATATATATGTGTGTGTGTGTGTGTATAGATAGATAGATATAGATATAGATATATGAATTTCCTGATGTATGAAAATAAAATCATGGATAGTTGCAAAAGATACTAAACTGAACATCATGGCATGTGAAGAAAAACTAGGTATCTGTATTAAGTAAAAAAATAACACTTTTTACTGTGAATCATTATGCAGCTAATTAAAAATAATCATTTAATTAAGACAACTCAGATGTATTTGCATCGACTGTTCATTATTTAAAAACTGAAGTGAAGCAGAAATTAATTTGATTTGCCAAAAATAATGAAATAAAAATGTTTTGTGCAAAGGTGAGCACATTTTAGAGCAACTTGCTGAATTAATAGTTTTCCAATCATCATTGAGGTAGAGCATTCATTTGTATTATTGGTAACCTGGATTTGATAGGTCTCTATTTGCAAAAGGGATGCTGAGAAGGTAAAAAAACTGGGGTCCCAAAGCTAGCAGGTCTTCCTCATTTGTGAGGACTAGAAACAAGTCCACCATATGTTTACCCACTAATTATGACTGGGAGCTCACAAAGGGTAAGGGATGACACAAAAAAAAGTATAAGAACGTAATCCTCAGATTGTACCCTTGTGGTAGCACACAGAAATCCATTCTTGTGTTAGTGTATTACATGTCTGTGAATGGGGAAGATCATAAAAAGGCAGCACCACAGCAATAGTACCGATATCTTTCCTCAGTGGCCACTATAACATGACTCATTAATGTTAATTTGTACTAGAACAATGGGACTTATTTTCTATAGCCCAGCCAGTGCCTCATTACAGCTCTGAATTTTAGAAGATCTGTACTGATCATTATACAGTAAATAACCAGATACAAGCATATTACTACACTAAATTATATATATTTAGTATAAGAATAAGAAATGTTTTTTTTCAATAATCACATTTTATTTGTTATATATCTCTATATTAAATATTTTTTAATACTAGCAGATTACACAAATTCAGATGTTACATGCAGCAATGGAGATTGTAAAATCAAAGGACCTACAAGAATTTGCAATAAGCATAAGATATTTGATAAATGCATAAAACCAAAGAAGTGCAAATACTTTATTAAAGGCATATATTGTCCTAATTGTTGTTAGACCAAATAGAATTAGCAGAATGGCACCCCAGTTAACAGAATTCCCCTGGGGAAATAAGTAGCTTGAATTATACTCAGAAGTAGACATTAAAAGTTGAGTAAATCTACACTAGAGCATGTATCAGACCAATTCAGCATTTTTAGAAAAAAAGTGAAAATTTTTATGATCACAGGGCAGATAAGTATGGCATTGGGTTAGTGTTTATGTCCTAGTGAGATAAGAACCCAACCTATGAACTATGAACCTACAAAAAACTGAAAAAATCAGAATCCAAGTGGTATTCAAACCATGATGAACCTCTGTATTTTCAGAACTTTTGTTCCTTTTATAATGAAACGTTTTCAGAAAAATGAATTGATGATAAGTCATTGTTGATTAATGTACTTCAACATTTCAAGTTAATTTATTTGCTTTTTAATGAGGAAGTTAACTGAAAGCTGTTGCATTGTGCTTTAAATGACAATTATATTATATACAGTTTTTTGGCAAAACAACCAAATTGCCTATCAGCCTTCAAAATTGAAGTTGAAATTAGTGAATTATTGGCTATTAGTTGATAAAGGCAAAGGTCGCAAATAACCTGAAAGATCAAATGATTAAAGGGGTACTAATTATTAATATTTTAATATTTTATGTTAGAGTTTGCATTGACATAAATTTTATTGAGAAGGCCCAATTTTTTTTTGAAGTTTTTCCTCCAAAGATTAGAAGTTTTGAAATAAGAAACTTTTTTTGTTTTTTAAAACAACTCAATTATTTATCCAAAAAGGATACACCTGTAATGTTCCCCTATTTTCTGAATCAAAGTTCTAATTGTTGAGCTCCATGGTGGAATATTACCACATTAGGAATACAAATTATTAAATATTTAAAATAATTTCATCACTTTTTAGACAATATAGTAAAGTGAATGCTTTGAATGCTTGATTCTTCTTTTATTTTTAAGGTCCGCAATGGTGTTGAAACTGACTCTGATATTACTATTATGCCATAGCAATTTGAAGTCCATAGACCTGAAACCAAAATATCCTATGCAAAATGAGAGATTGCGTTTTTACAATAATAGAAAACTCTAATACAAGATTTATTGTAATGTTTAAAGGTTTAGAATAGAGACTAAATTTAAGTTGATCACAGTTTTCTAAGTCAATTTTTATTTTTATTCATGACAATATTAATGTAGTTAGACAACCAAATATACAATTTACATTCTACCTATGAGTATTTCAGCTCATTCAAAGATATATTGATGGATGTATCAAGGAAAAACTTAATAAAACTTTAGAAGTCATGAAAAGAAAAAGACTAGAATTTTCTAAAATGAGTTTGTAATTGAATTTTTACTGTACTTGTTTATTATCTCTGATAGAGTGGAGATAATGACATTTGGGTTTAATAAATGTAATTAAATATCATCATTAAAAGAGGTGATATTTAATTACATGTACCACACCCAAATGTAATTAAATATTATCATCAAAAGAGGTGATATTTAATTGCATTTACTGAATCCAATGTAATTAAATATCATAATCAAAAGAGGGGATCCTAATATATAATTTACAAAATGTTATTCATTGAATTTTTGAGTTCCTAATTATTTTTGCGAACAGTAGTTCCAAAGTAAGAATATAAAGATAGGTTGATAAAGAAACACTTGCCTTGAACCCAGTAGAATTTCAATTAGCAATGAAAGAAGCCATTTAATGTATAGACGTGTATATGCTGAATCATACAGAGCCTAGATAGCTTGAATATCGTCTGCGGGGAAATCAAAATTTTCTTCCACTGTAAAAAGGAAAAATATATAAACTCTGCCAGTGCTTTACTGGCAGAAAGTAGAAATACTGCTTACTATTTACCCATATATACATTATAATATAAAATTAATTGTAGCAGTAGATTGCTGTCTTTTATTTGTTTGGCACTCATAAAACCTGACTGAAATCTCAAGACAAAACTTGTTCAGCCATGATCTGAAATATTTTGCCTAAAACAGATGCATTAATTTTGATATCTAAATTAATAATGAAGATGGAGTATTAGTTATTAATTAATGGGGGGCTATATTGAGTTTCTGAATGAAAATTGTTTTAGATTAACTTTGTTTTTTTTTTAATATACTTTGAAATTAGATATAGTAGATGACTGAGTTGGTGTTTAAATTTTCTATAGATATGGGAGTCAACTTATTTGGTATAGGGGATTTATATGACTTGATAGTGGAGATTGCATCTAAGATCTTCTAAAGAGAAATGCCATCATTAAGCCACACAACTTTTTATTCTGATATAATACTTGAAACAAAGTTGTCAAGAATTTCATAATGTAATCTGTGTTGATATGAAAGTTTCAGAATTTGAAAATGTTAATATAAGTATCATAAAAAGCTGATGCTATATCTTCTGAATATTTTTATGTTATAATAATCTTATATTTAAGCAATATTATTTGAACCATGATTAATTTGAATAGGCTTTGTAATGACTTAGAAGGGATGTTAGTCCATTCTGCACATTTGGTGCTAAATTTGATTATATGCATGAAGAGCTTTAAGCTGTTGCTGAAAATCCATTAATGAACTACATTTCTTTGATTTACAATGTTTCAGTTCCTTTTCAAGTTTGGATATTTTATTTTCTAATAATAAGATTTTCTGACTTTTATACTTCTTCAAGTATGCCACTTTACAGATAAGAATATCCTTTATAGTTGACTTGAAAGCTGCTCATCTAATATCAAATAAAAATACTGATGCTGACATGATCATGAAAGTGAATTTGAATAATAATATAATTTGATCAATATTTTTCTTTGAACAGATAAGCTTTTAGTCTCCAGATAGAGGTTGATAGTAGTTTGGGAGTGAAAGCTATTTTAAGATGAACTTACAAATAGTTCAAAAAAACATTCACGCTCAAAAATGAAATGAATTTGAGATGTGGAATAAATTTATTTGTGATGATGATTTAAGTGAATTTGAAAAGAAAATGATGTCCGACCATTGAGGGTACAAAGGTTGGTATAAGTCAAAAAGGCTGAGGTTATTCATGAAGCTTTGTAACTT